>NW_012155618.1:840151-844673 GCF_000956105.1 Propithecus coquereli | reverse complement strand
TTTCTATGTTAGAAATGAATATATATACTTCCTAATTAGAGGATTTCGCTATTACTCTTATAGTCTTTGTTTTTAATTTGAACATAATATTTATTCCTCATGTAGAAATTTTTTTATTTTAATGTTGCAAAACCTATTTATCTTTTATATATTAGAAGCAAAGAATATTTAATTATTCAACTAAATGTTTTCTAATATGTTCAAGTTATTACACATTTAGTCTATATTGGGGAGAAGAAAGGCACACAATACGGGGAGAAGCAGTATGGCACCTACCATCTCAGCTCGGGTCTGTGGTGACAAGGAGCGACCCCAAGGGGGCTGGCAGCCGGGTGCTTTGTTTTCAAGAAGCTCCCAGTTCACTGGCAGTAGCAGCTCTTGGGTTTGTGAGGGTAGAAAAGCTCTCTAGCAGCTTGGCTCTGTTCCATGTACAGAGCACTTAAGCATTTCATTTAGGGCAGGTCTAGCGCTGACAAATTCCCACTGATTGTCTGGGAAATATTTTATTTCTCCTTAATTTATAAAACTTAATTTTGCAAGATACAAAATTCTTGGCTGGCAGTTATTCTGCTTAAGAAGACTAAAAATGAGACCACAATCCCTTCTGGCTTGAAAGGTTTCTGCTGAGAGACCTGCTGTTAGTCTGAATGATTTTCTTTTGCAAGTAACTTGTTGCTTTCATCTTGAAGCTTGTAGGATTTTATCCTTCATTTGGACTTTGGTCAAAGAGTGATGATTATTCATCTTGGTGATGTCCTATTTGCTATGAATCTTCCAGGTATTTGGTGACCCATTTTTATCTGGATATCTAAACCCCCAGCAATATCAGGGAAGTTTTCCTCTATTATTCTCTCAAATAAGTTTTCCATGCTCATTTCTTTTTCTTCTTCTCCCTCAGGGATACCTATAATTCTTATATTCATTTACTTTGCATAATCCCACATTTTTCTCAGTGATTGTTCATTCCTCTTTGTTCTGTTATCTGCGTTTTTTACTGACTGGATAACTTTAAAGTCCTTGCCTTCAAGCTCTGAAATTCTTTCTTCTGCTTGGTCTAACCTGTTGTTAAAGCTTTCTGCCATATTTTGAAATTCCCTAAATGACTCTTTCATTTCTTTAAGTTCCGGTATCTCTTTTCTAATGTTATCTATCTCTCCAGTAATTTTTCATTCATGTCCTCAATTTTTTTTTTGTCTTCTTTGAGATGGCTTTCCATAATTGCCTCAATTCCATTCACCTTATTGCCACCCATAATCTGAATTCCACATCTGTCATTAAAACAATTTCTTTTTTTTTTTCATTGTTGCCAGAGTTTTTATGTTGATTTCTTCTCATCTGGGGCCTCTTCTCCCTGCTGAAAACAGATAGAAGATATGGTACACCTATTCTCCTCTGCCAGGATCTCTGTTGCTTTGTGAAAATAAGGATGAGTCCCTAGATGATATGCTTGGGTCCTACTCTGGAAGCTTGGCCAGGCAAGAGAGAGGCAGGTGTACTGTAAGCCTTTAACATTGCTACTCTGCTATGTCTCCCCATTCCCCTGTGGTTGTCACCAGGCTGTTGTGGCAGGGCCAGTCCCTAGTGTCAGATGCACACAGGAGATTGGGCGGGATAGCAGAATAGGGCATGCTCACAGAATGCAGGAGATCCGTTGGGTGTCATGCACATGCATGCACTTGAATGCTGAGGTGTCAGGCACATGGGTGGGACGAGGTACACGAGGGTGACATAGTGAGTGTACAAGGTATAGCAGGCCTGTGGACTAGAATATGCCCACTGGGCAGGGGGCAAAACAGTCCCTGGTGTGGAGTGGGGCAGTGAGTCATGGCTCATGTGTCAGCAGACCTAGGCTCTAGGACAGAGCTGACCCAAGGGGCAGGGCACTTATGCAGGGTGGAGCTGTGGGGCATGGCCCTCACACGCACAAGCCAGGGTGGCTCTGGGGCAGGGCTGGTGGGTGGGGCAAGGTGTGTACAGGTCATGGTGCCCTGGGCACCTCTGCAGGATGGTGCAGGTCCATGGCATGCTGTACAGCCAGATCCAAAGGCAGCAACTGCACTGACTTTTGTCCCTGTTAGGGCCTCTCAGCAGGCAGCAGCAGTAATGATCCAGCTGCACCAACAGTAAACAGTGGGTGCCTAGGACTATGGGCACTTGCTATGCCCAAGTCTTGCAGGAAGTACAATTGAACTGGATTGCCCAGACCACAGCAGGAGAAGCCAGGCTCATGATCTCCCACTCTGCTCAGGGCCCCCATCAGTGGAGGCAGTGGGGGTGCATGTTATCTGTCCACAAGGAGTATGTGAGAGCCAAGATTCCCCATCTTCTCCCCTCCTGGTGGGAGCAACAGTGAGGCAGCAGTCACAGATCTGACTCCTGGGCAAAAGTAGGATTCCAGGGTTGGAATGTTACCATGATGCCAGCTGCAGTGCCCATGGCTTCCAAGCCAGCCATTCCTTCTCTCCAGAGCAACACGGCTGCACAGCCTCTAGTCAGGTTTCTGTATCTAAGATTCTTTCTTCTGCCTGATCTAGTCCATTGTTGGGGCTGTCCAATGTATTTTGTATTTCCTTCAATGAATTCTTCAGTTCCAAAATTTCTATTTGGTTCTTTTTGAAAATATCTATCTCTTTTGTAAATTTCTCATTCATACCCTGAATTGGTTTTCTGATTTTTTGTATTGTTTTTCAAAATTCTCTTGTATTTCATCGAGTTTCTTTAAAATTAATATTTTGAATTCTTGATCCAGGATTCTGCGAATTTCTTTTCAATTGGGTTCTGTTGCTGGGGAATTATTATGTTCCTCTGATGGTGCCATATTTCCTTGCTTTTTCATGTTTCCTGTGTCCTTATGTTGATATCAGCACATCTGGTGTGACAGATGCTCCCTCCAATTTTTTTTAAATTGCTTTATTGGAGAAGATTTTTTCCTGAAGATGTATATATCTTGTTAGTTGCACAGAGTACTTTAGCTTTGATTTTGAGTGCTTGCAGTAGTGTGATCTCTGTATGATTTCTTTAGCAGTGTGCAGTGTCAGAGGTATCTGTGATTTCCTCAGTGGCTTAGGATATGGCTATTAGCAGAGGTTCTGATGAAGTTTTGCTGGGGACTACGATGCCAAGTGTGCCAGTCTTCAGTCCCCAGTAGTGGCAGCAGTGCCCTGAGTGTGACTGTTCTTCGGTCCCAGAGCAGCTTATGCTGGCACCAGTGTCAGTGGGTCCTGGAGAGCCAATTCTTTGGCTTCCAGGTGGCTTGCTCATATGGTGGTAGTGGTAGTGGTGGGTTGAGTTTGTGGGCAGTTTCTTAGGCCTCTGAGCAGCTGGTGTGATTGTAGTAGCACTAATGGAACAACCCACTGGAACCCAAGTGGTCTGTGTTGCTAGCGGTAGTGAGTGTGATGACTGGTTGAGCAGTCTATTTCCCTGGCCTGCTGGTGATGAGTGTGGGTGGGTGTCAGCTGTGGTGGTATCAGTAGGTTGGGTTAACCTGACAGGAGTATTCAGGTGGCAACAATGATAGACTGGGCTGGGCAATTTCCAGGCCCCCAGATGGCATGCTCAGTACTTACAGGATGGGACTGGGGTGGCAGTCTTGTTCTCAGGCTCCCTAAACTCAGTGCATTCAGGCATTGCCTATTATAGGCAGAAGTAGTGTGGTCCTGAGGCTGCCAGTAGAATGCTCAGATGTGGGCTGTCGTGGATGTGCTGTAGGCCTGCCCTGGGGAAGTCTGGGGTGCCTCCTGCCTCTTGGGTGGAGCATCATGGGCAAATAGCTGTGGGGAACACAGTCTGCTCATACTCATGCCTGGTCCTCACAACAGCCTATGGTAGCAGCACCAGTGAAATTTGGCATAGGGGTGTGTGGGAGTGCCCGATCTCCCCTCTCCCACCTTGGCTCAGTGGTGGCTGGAGAAGCATCAGCCCTAACCCAGCCTAAGGGTGGGGCACAGACGCCAGGTGGCTAAACTCTCAGAACCCAAGCTGAAGCTGCTCTGTGCTCAGATGCTTGTAGAACTCTGCTGCGTGAGTTCCCTTTCTGAAGCAATTTCTGTGTGCAATCTCTAGGCAGCTCCCTATGTTAGGCTAGAGGCCCACATTGGTTGAAGGGTTTTCCCATAGCTAAGAATGTAAAAGCCCATGGTAGGAATGTGGAGCCTAGGGGTTTCTCTCCTACCTTTTTCCTGCATCCAGGAGCTTCCAGACAATCCCACTTGAGCCTGTTATACTTTGAAAATTTGACTGAATTTGAGTCAGAGAGCATAGCATGTACAATTTCATCTTTTTAGAATGTATTGAGAATTTCTTTGTAAATTAATACTTAGTAATTTTTTATGCATATCCCATGGAAGCTGAAAGCCAAGTTCATTTTCCATTGTAGGGTACAGTGTGCTCCTTCCCATTAAGGAGGGATTCTTGTGAGGTTAGAATATATTTTCTGGCAATTGAGATCCTATTTTGCCTTTTCACAAAACATGCTATCAAGTTGGACACACTTACATCAAGGCATTAATAAAAAGGAAGG
>NW_012155618.1:827664-828916 GCF_000956105.1 Propithecus coquereli | reverse complement strand
TTGTCTTTCTTTTTATGATCATGTACACTGGAAGTGGGGAGAGGGTTCATCTTTTTTTATTCATTTGTAAAATTACCAGGTATTTCCATTGCAAGAAATAGAAACCTACACATTTGGCTCAAAGAGGTGTTTTGTGGATGGTAAAGAAAGGAGGAAGAGTTGTTATTATTAGGAGACATTCAACATACAATCCCATTTCTTTGCAGGCCACACAGCAGAAATAATAAGACTTCAGGAAGCCTCTCTCTTTCTCTTATAATGTATGGGTCTCTTTTCTGTGTCTTCCTACCCATTTTTCTCTCTCTACAGATTAGTTTTCTCAGCAAGGTCTTGTTTCTCCACCTACAATGGTAACAGTGACATGATAATAGTAGGAATATTTACATAATGGTTACAAATGTTGCTAGGCACAGTTTAAATTCTTTTCAAAAGCAATTTATTTAATCTTCACAACTATCCTATGAGGTAGGAACTATTATGCTCCCCAAAGACGAGGAAACTGAGGCATGAAGAAGTTAAGTGTCTCATTTAAAGTCACACAGGTCATAAGCAGTACAGGATAGATTCAAAATAGGTAGTCTGGCTCCAGAATCTTGGATTTTCCCACCAGACTAACTGTTCTGCTCATGTGTGGTTGGGGTAACCAAGACATTGATTTTGGCTTCAAGTCTGCATAGTCATATAGCTTGTGAGCCCCTGAAAATTCTTGTTTGATTTATTCTCTAGTTCTCAATTCCAAATTTAAAAAAAGAGAGAGAAAGAATATGATTGGCATCTTGATTCAGGAGGTGAGGAAAATCCAGTCATCTGTGGTCAAGGAGACAAGATTATATGTTTTTTAGTTACACATCCCAGGCTATCAGAAGTATTTTCTAATCCCACAGCACTCCCTAATTTTTTTCACGTAGCAACACACAAAGAAATCATAATACTCTTATGGTCCACTGGAGTAAAACATGAGGTCCCTTGCAGCTGTCTACTCTAGACCCTGCCCAGTGTCCTAGGAGATCAATATCTCAGTCCACCAGTAAACCCAACATGACACACTAGAGCTTGACAGTACACTGGTTAGGAAGCTCTATTTCAAGACTGGGAGGGAGAAGGGGATGCAGATTAGGAAAGAAATTATTGCACTATTACAATAAAATATATATCCTCTATCAAATATGTAGCTAATTTTTTCTGGGATTATTATATGCCTTGTTTTTACTTTGAACATAATATTTATTCCTCATGTAGAAATTTTTTTATT
>NW_012155618.1:814171-815343 GCF_000956105.1 Propithecus coquereli | reverse complement strand
CATAGAAATAGTAACAAATATGATAGATATTAATCCCATTGTATCAATAATCCTTTGAACATCAATAGTCTAAATAAACTAGCTAAAAGACAGAGATGGTCAGGATGGATCAATTATATGTTGTCGAAAAAAATCCACTTTAAATATAAAAACGCACATAGATTAAAAGTAAATAGAGAAAAGTAGGCCATGCTAAGAAGAATAATCAAAAGAAAATTAGAGTAGCTATATTAATTTTAGATAGAGCAGACTTCAGAGCATGGAAATTTATCAGAGACAAAGAGGGGCATTACATGGTGATAAAGGGGTTAATTCTCCAAGAAGACATAACAATTCTTAACATGTATATGCCTAACAAAAGAACATCAAAATACAGGAGGCAAAAACTGATGTAACTGTGAAGAAAAATACATAAACCCACTATTATAGTTGGAGACATCAACACCTCTCTATCAGAAATGAACAAATACAGCAAGCAGAAAATTGGTAAGGATAGAGTTGAACTCAACAACACCATCAATCAACTAGATATGATGGACATCCATAGACGACTTTATCCAAAAATAAGAGAATGCACATTGTTCTCAAGTTCACATGGTACATTCACCAAGATAGGCCACATTCTGGGCAATAAAACACACCTTGACAAATTTAAAAGAATAGAATCATATATCATCCACAATGGAATGAAACTAGAAATCAGCAAGAGAAACATTGATTGAAAATCCCAAGTTACTTGGAGATTAAACACCATTTCTAAATAACACATGGGTTCTCATTCTTACCAGATCAACAATCTGATGACTTGTTTCCCAGTTCTGAAAATGAGGATTAAAGTTGAGATTCAGAGATACCTCTGAACAGAAAGCTCTAACTTTGCTTCTTTCCTATTTATATTAAATTGGTTCAAATGTTGCACTTGATTACAACTTCCTAGCTCTCTTTATGTATTACTCAATTTGTAGCATATAGTAAGATATTGTTATTGCAATCCCTACAGCTTTGCAACATTACATTGGTGTAAGTATTTCTTTTCTGAAATATTAATAAAGTCATCAACATTTATTTTTCTTATTGAACATGTTTAAATATAATTGGACCACAGAAGGATAAACTCTAGCATATGTTCTCATTATTTTTTACAAATATGTATTCAAATAGTTATCATTTCA
>NW_012155618.1:805766-811662 GCF_000956105.1 Propithecus coquereli | reverse complement strand
TTTTTTTTTTCTTGATTTGAACGACATTAGTCAACTTCTTCTAGAAGTTGACACTTCTTATAGATAAAGCACAAGTGAAAATGTGTAAAGAAAGATCTAAAGACCAGTTTGGGACCCATCATCCTGAAAAAAGCAGCAGCATTGGGAAGTAATAATAGGTATCATTTATTGAATATTTATTCTGTGCTAGGTGCTAATACATGCATTATTTCACTTCATCCTCACAACTCTGAGTTCTTGTGACCAATTTTAGAAACAAGGATCATGAAGTTTAGAGAAGTGACATCACTTGACTGAGGTCACAGTATCTGACACATGGAAGAGTTTGGGCTTAAACCCAGGTCTTCTTTAGTTGAAATCAAAAGCTCTTAGCCACTACTCTAACCTTCCTTCTCAGTGAAAATCAGGAAAGTTGAAATATTATGGTGTTGCGGACACAAAAGCAGCCCCAGCACATTGGGAGAGCCCTCTTTGGACCTCCACTTTGCTGGGGAGAATAAGCAGCATTTGAAAAGAGAGGTGCTGCCTAGATTCACCTAGAAAGGTGAATCTAAGCCAGGCAGAAAGGCAGCAGAAGGGTGATGTCTTGTAACTGGCACAGGGCAAAGAAGAAGCTTGGACAAAGTGTCGGTGGCAGCCATGGAAAGGTATCATCAGCTCTCCTGTGTGGAAGCGTGATTGACAGAAAGCCCCTGCAGCTGCCTTTCTGACTCCACCACGGCATTCATACCCATGAACTGTTCCCAGCCAATGTTTAAGTGCTTCAAGGACACCAATGCAGGCAGGCTTGTTTCTATGAGACACAAGACTCCTCTGGGAGGCAAATTTGGCTTATAGACGCCCATTGGCCTGGCTGACACCACTCAGAACTATGTAGTCTGGCAAGCCTTGTTCCTCTGTCTCTCCTTCAGTGGGTACAGATACACTAAGACCAGTGAGTCTTATGATTATTAGTTCATTGCCTTACTTTTTTCACTGTATGAAAAATGTCTTGGCCAAAAGCAATGATAGTTGTAATACCACTGCAATAAGTAAAGCATGCAATAGGCCTAACATGGCATTGTTGTAGGTAAAACTCTTTTTCACTTAGAAAAAAGGGCGCCTGTCTATAGGCATGACACCTTAAGATGCAATACTAAATTTGTGACTCAGTGTTTGAAAACTGGAGTTTTACAATTGGGCCGTAATCCATATTGTTGGGCTCATTAAATAAGCCCCATGGTTATTTTATTATGAACCCACTGAGCAAACACTGGGATAACTGGGAAAAGAAGCCAAGTGACATTTACTGAACAAATAATCTTAACCACATAAAACTGAGCACTTCCTCCACAGTGGGATGATTTGCATGTATTCACAGATATCCTCATACTCTGGGGCCATTCTGAGAGACTGAACCACATGACACTTCCCTAAATTTCTTTGTCGCCAATTCTCTCATTCTGCTTTATTCAAACTCTTGACCATCCAAGGAATTCATTAAGCATTGCTCATTAATCAGTGTATATCTGTACTTCAAGATACTCTTCCAGGCAGGGTGGGAAAATAGATTTGCTACTTGACTGGAATGACTTCTGTTTTCCATTGTCTTTCTGCTGCCAGTGTGCCCCTCCCGCTCATATTCTGACTGAAGTGAATTGTGGTATTTCATATCTGTGCATTATTAGGATATGAGGGGATTGTCTATAACCTGGGCTCATTTTCTCCTCCTTGATAACTGATCATGAATGTTCAGGGAAAGGTAGTGGCAAAGCAAAATTATGTCCCTATCCCCTCATTCAAATTCCTGGGGCATCAATTTTCCCCAAACAATTCCTTATCTTACACATAAGAGATATGGAAAGACTTTGAATTCAACAACTCACAGCTACCCACAGATTTGAATTTCGAGTTGGCGTTTCAGCTATCTCAGACCAGTGGTTACAATTGATATGAGATTCTTATCACTTAGACATGAAAATTCCATGATTTTCTATCTTTGCCTTGAATGTAAGACTTTGTGCTTGTTGTTGTTTTTTAAATAAGCTGTCCAGTACAGTTAGAAGAAACCATCTCACCCTAAAATCCTTTAATTTCCCATGTCATTCATGTCTCAACATGTAGTGATTAAGAGAATTCACTCTACAGCCAACCTGCCAGCATTTGAATCCTATCTCTGTCACTAAGTAGGTGTGGGACCATGGTCAAGGCATTAAACATCTGTGGCTCAGTCACCTCATCTTTAAGAGGGGGATAGTAATGAAGATCAATTAAGTAAATTTCTATAAAGTGCTGAGAATAGGACCTGGCACTGAGGAAACACTACATAAATATTTAATCTTCTCATTTTTCTATGGATTGACCACTAGGCATGCGAGAGTCATGTCAACATTGATAATGTTATTGCAGTCATCATTAGAGTATAATTTATTTAGTTGTTTTATGTTGTTGTTCATCATAGGCTAGCAGAGTTTCATCTCTTGGTACGTGCTGTATTTTCAGAGCCATCATTCTGAAGCAAGGAAAATAATCTCTTCCATAACCACTTCCATAATTAATTTTATGATCAGTAATTAGTTTTCTTACAAGAAGAGAAACTTATTCTGGCTGATAAATCTCAAAAGATGCGTTTCTGTTGTTGTTATTTGTTTATGTTGTAAGATACTGGGTAGCTCACAGAACTTTTGAAGTGGCTGCCAAACCAATCTTGCCAAACTATAATGCTATCCTCGGCATTCCTGGCACCCTCAGCAGTTCTCCTGTCTGGTACAGATTTTTTTTTTAATTTATTCAGAAATATTCATTGAGCACTTACTGTTCCAGGACTGCAACGGTGATCAAACCTGTCCCTGCTCTTAGGGAACTTAAGATTCTAATGGGAAGAGTCAGAAAATAAACACATAGTAATAGACTATAAAACTTGAAGAACGGCTCAATGAAATGGGGAAAGAAGATGCTATTTTATACATTATATACATACATATATACACAGATGTCACTGGGAGGTTTTGAACTAGGGAATGTATGATCTAACTTAAATTTTAAAAGGATCACTCTGGCTGTGTGTGAAGAATGGATTCAAAGGGATGGGTAGTGGGAGTGGCAAGAGATGGTTCTTACGTTCTTATCATGTCTGGTCAAGAGGTGATAGTGGCCTCAACTAGACTGGTGGAGTCTGAGGTAGAGCCCACTGAATGAGCGAGTAGAAGAATGGAGATGCTGTTTGCTAAAATGAGAATAAGTAGGGAAAGAGGAAGTTCATGGAGGGGTAAATTTGCAAACTTCAAGATTTTTTTGAGAAGTCATATTAACTGAATATAGAATTTATAAAATTGTTGAAATATCAAGTAGGAGGAAATAGGTGTTTGGAAATAAGGGGAGAAACTCCTTAATACATATGTATATAATATAGTATACATATATATACATATATTTATATGTGTGTGTCTCATTTCAATAGGAATTTGAAAGTATAGTTCAATTATTTGAAAAAGTTACCATCTTGAAATTGAAATTTTATAAGGTTCCAAGAAACAAAGTTAAACAGAAGTCAGGGAAGTCAATTTTCATTTATAAATTATATAAAGATTTGCTTTTTTCAATTTGATTCCTTGAAATAGCCTTGATATGTTTTTTTTCCTAATTGTCTTGATAAAAGCAATGGTTATATCTATCTATATAATATATATACATATACATACACACACACAGAGGAGATACATATTTTTTTCTCTAGACTCATCTTATTTCAGTAGATACTTTCAAATAAATAGGGCTTGTGTTTGTGTTTGCATCTCACTTTGCATATACCTCCTCCTAGGAGAACAATTTTAATTTTACAAAGAATGTGTCTTAGCAGAGGGTTAGATGACATCTCCCTGCCAAAGTTAGTGGTATAATTAAAATGTATATGAGGCAGATAGATGGCAATTGACTCCCTGCAGTTCCCTCAAATATAGATTCCTTAAATCACAAGACTTGGTTATGACTATAGCAGTGTGTTGCCTTCTCCCTAACTACTTTCTTTACAATTGCATGCACCATGCAGGGGACAGATTTTGCCTCACCAGCTGCAGGAAAGTGAGATGCAGTACAAGACTGGAATGCCATTTTGCACATTTTCTTTAATTGAGGATACACAATAACATTAAAGCTTCAAATTCACAGAAGAGAAAAATGGTTTTCTATTTGCTATGAAGTAAGCTTTACAAAGTAAAATGACAGAGTCTTCCAAACAAGCTAAGTGTACTCCTTTAGCAAAGACAAGTTTCTTTGGATATCACAGTTTAATGGAATGTTGCCCAAACTGAAATGTGCCTTTTAGAGCTGTCAATTCTTAATGGAAAACAGAATCGAATGCTTGTAACTGAACATGAAAGTTGTAAAGGCAGAATCACAAGGGCAGAGCATGAAGCTTAGGTCTGCAGAGAAAAGAAAACTCTGGGTAAGTGACCAGGAATAAAGCATGTCACTATTTACTATAGTTGTATAAACACATGGCCTAAGACTGAGAATATTGACTCCCAAATATATATAAACTCAGAACAGTATTATTCATAGTAGCCAAAATACTGATAACAAATTAAATATACATCCACAGAGGAAGAGAGAAATAGTGGTATACACATTAAATAAAATTATATATAGCCATTAAAATTCATGAATTAGTGCTATTTATTAATAAAATACTAATGAAACTCACAAACATAATTAATGGTAAAGAAAAGAAATCAGACACAAAGGAATCCATACTGTACGGAAAATGTACAAAAAATTACAAGTCAGACAAACCTACAGTGTTGGAAATTCAGACAGTTCCTTTCTTTAGGGTGAATGAAGTGTGCTGTGATTGAAAGAGATTATGTAGAAAAAACAAACCCAAAATGCTTTCTTCTATTCTCTCACTCAACAACTATCAACACAGAAGACTTCTGTAACCAAATATGTGAGGGTTTCTTCCCATCAATACACAAGCAATCAATTCTGCAGCAGATACCAGCTAAGTGTTCTCCAATTCAATTCTTACGCTACTCAGAGAAAGAGTCAGATCACACAGGTTAAGAGCTAAGTCCCACAAGACTGCCTCCCACTTGCAAGTCACAGGTTGGTTTACCTGTGCTTCTGACCCACTGGCTATAAATCAGGGTTCCCATGACCCCCTCAAGAAAAACTTACCTTTATTGGTTTATTATAAAGGACATTACAAAGGATACAGATGAAGAGATGCAGAAGGCAAAGCATGGGGGAAGAGATGCAGAGCTTCCATGTCCATGTGCTCCACCCCTCCAGGAACCTCCTAATATTCAGAAGCTCTCTGAACTCTGTCCTTTTGGGGTTTTATGGAGGTTTCATTACTTAGACATGATTGATTAAACCACTGACCACTGGTGATGAACTTCACCTTCATCATCTCCCCTCCCTGGAGGTTGCAGGTGGGGCTGAAAAGTCCCAACCCTCTAATTCTGCCTTGGTCTTTCTGGTAACCAGCCCCTATCCTGAAGCTATGTAGGGGCCACCAGTCATCGGTCAACTGGTCAACTCATTACCATACAAAAAAGTCACTTTGGAGATTTCAAGGATTTTAGGAGCTCTATGCCAGGAAATGGACAAAGACCAAATATATTTCACAATATCACAGGTTAAAGCTTCAAGGTGGATGCCAGTGTCCACCATAAGTGATGTTTTAAAAAAGGTTTCACTTCAGCATACTTCAAGGAACTTACATTTTTATTTACCACTCTTTATGTGTGTTACACTTCAGTACAGAAAAGTTTTAAAAGTTTAATAAAGAGTACAAATGGATCCCGTTCTTCTGCTCTTGTGGTGCCCCACTTTGGATAATGGGCTCAAGTTTAATCCAGGAAAGTGTAAGTGGTGCTAGATCACTGTCATTTCTTATGATTGAGTAATATTCCAT
>NW_012155618.1:795783-802806 GCF_000956105.1 Propithecus coquereli | reverse complement strand
GCACTAGAATATGTATAGTGGCACAATTCACAATTGCAAAGATGTGGAAACAACCCAAGTGCCCATCAATACATGAGTGGATTAATAAAATGTGGTATATTTATACCATGGAGTACTATTCAGCTATAAGAAACAATGGTGATATAGTACCTCTTGTAATCTCCTGGATAGAGCTGGAACCCATTCTACTAAGTGAAGAATCCCAAGAATGGAAAAATAAGCACCACATGTACTCACCAGCAAATTGGTTTTAATTGATCAACACCTAAGTGCACATATAGGAATAACATTCATCGGGCATCGGGCAGATGGGAGCGGGGAGGAGGGGATGGGTATATGCATACTTAATGAATGTGATGCATACCATCTGGGGGATGGACACGCTTGAAGCTCTGACTCAGGGGGGTGGGGGAGGAAGGGCAATATACATAACCTAAACATTTGTACCACCATAATATGCTGAAATAAAAAAGTTTAATAAAGAAATCTATTTGAAAGGATGAGTTAGTAAATTTATAGCTAACAGAAATTTATAGAAGCTCTATTTAGCCTCAATTATTATTAAACAGAAGCTGCAGTGAAAGAAAAAGTAATAATACTCTCCTTAAGCTACATTAATATAAAATCATGAAGAGGGGAAAAGCTCCTTTCTGACTGCAGGCCTTTTTGCCTGCCAAGGGAATAGAAATTCCTCTCTAGGAAAGATATCTTATTTGTGATTGAGGCAAATTAGCTGTTTTGAATGTAGAAAGTGAGGCCAGCACTGGGCATGGTGTAGAAGGAGACAGCAAGAGTGAGCTAAATTGTTCTGGTAGAAAAATATCAAGAATGGGATTGGGGGAGGTTAAGAGCTGGCAAGTGGGAGAGGGAGGTGGCTGGAGAGATGCACAGGGGGACCCTCTCTCTTCTATCAAGTTTACACAATCAGGCTATATTTCTATTTAGTCTTATATGAATCACAAATAAAGAAACAGAAGTACAGATGGTCAACACTGAAAAAATTTTAAAAGCACAAACAAGAATTGATAGAGTGCAAGAAGTAACTTAGAGTAATGTAAGCCTTCTCAAAACAACAACAAATAAAGATTAGCAACACTAAAATGAAAGTGGGCAGCCCTTTATATGTGAGATAGAGTTTGAGCCATTTTATTTAAATTTTATAAGACAGGGTGATTCTAGAAAGCTGAAAAATTTAGGAACATTTGGGTTACATGAACATTTTACAGTGCCTCTGTTAACAGAGCACTTCTGACATGTCATCTTCACCAATATCTTGTAAGGTAGTTATTATTAACCCTATGCCATACCTAAGAGTGCTGAGACTCAGGCAAGCTAAGAAAGTCACCCTTGGGATCAAAATAATTATATATTTTTTTCCACTGCCTTCTATTAGGTCAAGAAGACCAATAGTTTCCTAAAACTAATTCCTAAAATTAATGCAAACTAAGTTATCCTTCATCTGTTAATACTTTATGCTGTAATTGGATCAAGTTATGATACAAATTTTTTCATTCTATTTTTAATAACATCTTAAATTTGATGTTTAAAAAACCCATAAAGTAATAAAAAAAGGAAAAGGAAATCTATTAATTATTCTCTTCACTCAGAGCTACTTTATAAATATACAGAGACAGAGATAGACCTACCAGTCTATCTCTGGGACTATCAGTCTAGGTCCCAGACCCCACAGCACATTTCTAAGAGAGCAGTAAATAAAATACTACTGCTGGAACTATATATTAGTGAGAACATCAATCCTCTAAACACTAAATTGTTTAAACTATCAAATCCCTTTAGAAGTTGTAACAGATTTAGTGAACAGTTACTTTAGTAATGCGGGATTCAAGCTATTTTTAGGACCATAGAGAAAGATCTAGGCTTTGGAACAAAATAGACTTGGATTAGAAGACTTGTTAGAAGGCCAACTCTGCCACTTTCTATATAACTTTCATCTAGGTAATTTCTTTAGGCTTCAGTGCTTCAGTTTCTTTAACTATAAAAGGAGGATCAAAAAGAGGAACAAAATCATGACTGTGTTGTGGATTCTCTAGGCAGGCAACTTACAGCTTGTAGGACAAATCTGGCCTACCACCTGCTTTTGTAAATAATGTTTTGTTAGAACACAATCAAGCCCATTTGTTTATGTCTTGTCTATAGCTACTTTCATGCTACAACAATAGAGTTGAGTAGTTGTTACGGAGACCACATGGCCCACAAGGCTGAAAATAATTATTAGTGGGATTCTTACAAGAAAAGTTTATTTTTAGGGTATAAGAAAAGGACCTTGGTGGCTAGACTCTGTAAATATTAGCCTTTGAGTTAGAATTTTGCTTAAAGAAGGGAATTGACACATTAAAAAATCAATTTCTATTGCCCCAATTTTGAAAAAGAGTTATTAAAGTTAGAAATAATAATTATTCTGTCTAAAGTTCTTAAAAATTTTGGTCCATAGCATAAGAATAGCCAGACATTAGTTTAAAAAATCAGGCAAAATCATTACTATTCCTGCAAAAACTCAAATGTACTGAGCATATAAAATAATTACTAACAGGATTTTCTATAAAAACCATGAGCTTTGCGATGAGACTATGTGATCACTATTGGCAAAAGATGCCTCATGAAAATAAAGATCATCTACCATCTTTTGTTTAGATAAAAACATTAAATATATAAAAGTGTGCAGGCATCATTTTATCATTACTGTTTAATAGCAAGAATATATTAATATTAACAATAAGCATTCATTAAATGCTTACTGTATGCCAGTCTCAGAGTTATGTAGGCATTCTCTAATTTAATAATTATTATTCTCTCTGAGAGATGGAATATTATCTGACATTTTTTTCATGTATTTTTATATTTTCTGACATTTTTTTCATGTATTTTTATATTTTCTGAAATTTTCACAGTAATCTGTGCTTTATAATTAAAAATAAACCAAAGTATTTTTTACAAGTGTAAAGGAAGGAAAATCTAGCTACCTAAACTCATTTAACTTATGCCAACCTCAGCTCTCATCAATGAGAAATTCTGGGGAGAGTGCTAAAGACAGTCAAATTAAAGGAAAAAGAATAAAAAGAGTGCAGTTGCCAGTGAAGAAAGATGAAGAGATAAAATAGTGGCCTTAGGAAATAGAAAATAAGAAGCTAAATAATAACAATAATAATAAGCAAGCTAAGAAGACCCCATGTGAGAAAAACAAAGGATCAGAAGTTATACATTATCTCAAGGGCAATAACCAAGCAAAAAAGGGAAGGAAATGGAAATAGGATTCATGCACATCACAGAAAATCTGAAAGGAGCCATGAAAATACAGTTGGCTTCATCACTAGATGCAGAAAGAAGCTAAATGAAGGTTGAATAAAAGATTGTCACAAATCATTTTAGTAAAAACATGATTGATACAACCAATTTGAGGTTAGAAGGAAAATATATCATTTTTCATGTTTGTATTCTAAAGAGAACTGCCATATGGCTAGAAGAATGAAACACGAGATGGGTAATACATAATTGATAATAACTTTTATATTCCACACATGTGAGAGAGGAATGAAAGGAAGATGGACAAGTTTCAAAAGGCATCATCAAATGCTTTACCATTCTAAAGAAACCTCATGTGGTTTTTCAAAAGTTGACAAGGAAGAAAACAGGTTTCCATTGGCCACCCACTAAAGGAAAAAAATTACCAAATTCACACAGATGAACCAAGGAAAGTGAAGGCAGGACTAATGTGAGGTCTGTCTGAAGCTTTAGGACTGACCATCCCACTAAACCCCTGAGTCCTAAGCAAACCCCTGGTAGTCAGGTCCTACTGGAGGAACTGAGAAGAGAGAAGCTGCTAGTACTCATATTCAGTTTTAGGAAAGAAATTCACTAAGCAAATCATCTGCTCGTTAACAGGGGGCATCTAACCCGCAAAGCCTCTTACCTTAATAGCCATAGGTATAGATCAAAAACCCTCTTATCTCCTGGACAAAGCTGGGAGAGCTACAGGTCCAGTAGGCATTTCCTTTTGCCATCTGGAAGAAAAAAAAGGGAGATTGACAAGAGCCAGTGATTAAAATAGAAAAGTGCTTTCACAAGCAGGGCTTGCTATTTATTTATTTATTTATTTATTTATTTATTTATTTATTTCAGGATATTATGGGGGTACAAACATTTCGGTTACCTGTTATGACTTTGACACACCCAAACCATGATTTGGGTTGTGCTTTTTCCCCCCTACAACGCTCACCCTGTCCATTAGTTATGAGTTTACCTACCCCCAATCCCCTAATCCCTGGAGAATATTACTACCATGTGAGCAACACAGTGTTGATCAGTTAGTGCCAATTTGATGGCAAGTACAAGTGGAGCCTCTTCTTCCATTCTTGTGATGCCTCACTTCAGAGGATGGGCTCAAGCTCTATCCGGGATAATACAAGAGGTGCTATATCACCATTGTTTCTTATAGCTGAATAGTACTCCATTGTATACATATACCAAATTTTAATAATCCACTCATGAATTGATGGGCACTTGGGTTGTTTCCACATCCTTGCAATAATGAATTGTGCTGCCGCGAACATTCCGGTACAGATGTCTTTATTATAGAATGTCTTTTGCTCTTTGGGGTAGATGCCTAATAGTGCTATTGCTGGATCTAATGGTATTTCTATTTTTAGCTCTTTGAGGTGTCTCCAAATTCTTTTCCATAGAGGTTGCATTAATTTGCAGTCCCACCAGCAGTGTAAGAATGTTCCTGTCTTTCCACATCCTCGCCAGCATTCGTTGTTTGGGGATTTTTTGATAGAGGTCAATCTCACTGGGGTTAGGTGATATCTCATTGTGGTTTTGATTTGCATTTCTTTAATGATTAGAGATGTTAAGCATTTTTTTATGTTTGCTGGCCATTATTCTGTCTGCAAGGAGGGCCTTTTCAAGCACCACTGAGAACATTTCAGCTTCTACCTTCCAGCCTTGGAGAGGAAGGCAGATACACACACATAGACACACACACACACACACATTTTTTTTTAAACTAAAAAAAGATAAATAATGACAGAGTTGGCCAGGATCCATACACACCCAAGGAAGTTAAATGTTTTTTATCTGAGATATTTCCCAGTCATCTCAATACTTTTAGAAAATAACATAAGATACTTTTTGTGACTTTCTGTTCACTTCACTTTCTAGCTCTTGTAAAATCATGAAACAAAGTTGTATTTTATTTTCATCTTTCTTTACCCATAAAGTAAAGTTATGAACTTAATTCACTCCTACCTATGATCAGGCAGAACCAGTAATAACTGCACACACATTTATTTCCTTACCAGGGCTATGGTATATGTACTATTTTCATTATCTCATGAATAAACACAAATATACACACATCCATATAATAAAATATATTTATTATGATTAATTGCACTATATAGGGAAAGAGACTGTGACTTAGATTAAATAACTTGATCCCCATTCATAGCTAATAGAATCAGAATCAAAATTCAAATCAAGTCTGCCTGGCTTTAAAAGTATGGGTTCTCTATTATGCTGCTATACTGTCAAAAGAAATAACAAAAAAAAAGATGTTTGCTTCAAAAACAGGGATTCTTGAACACCTGAGTTTGAAGAAGAAAAAAATGAAGAAAGAATTTCTCTCTCTGGAGCCTTAGGCTTCTTTATAAAGTATTAGTGTTAATGGTACTCATTAGTTTGTTTCTAAAGGTTAAATGAGGAGAAGTTTAATGCTTTATTTTGTGAGAAGTGGAACTCATTATCTATCAGGAAATATGAAAACCATTATTGTTGAAAGAAAAAGGAAAGGCGTTCAGTAGAATGAATTCCAATTCAACAGGTTATGCCAGGCAACACTAATAGGGTTCATTCTATTCTTCACTCAGGAATGACTGACTACCTGATCTATGTTGTGTGAATGATTGTTTATGTTTTCAATAAAGCACTTTTGACTTACAGTCTTCAACACTATATTTATATTTACCACAGTAGGGATATGGAGTAAGGACATTTGCTTTTGCCTCAAAAAAGTTCATAACTTTGCTAGGATTAAAACATACTTGAGGAAAACCTGAATCACAATTTTAAATCAACAATATATGCAAAATAAGATAATCATAACACATAATAGTTAATATACTAGTTGAAAAAATTCCTTTAAAAATAATCATAGCATAATAACCAGTATAATATGAAATACTACAAATATAATATTCTACTGGTCACCAAATCAATGACCTGCCACAAAATTAATGGAGAAGAAAACTGACCAGTTTATGTTTGCTTCAAGCACAAGAAATCCTACAACTTAACAAATGTCATAAAGAAAATTAGTGACTTAAGTCCTAAAAAGCAAACCAATTTTATTTGTCGTATTTATAAAGCCTAATTGCTTACTTCGCCATGTACCTGCAATGCATTCACCTTATCTAACCACCAACTCTTTTGATAATCACACTGTTTTTGCTTCACTCACTTTAACATGTTTCCAAAAATGGTTAAATTATTTCCTCTAGAATGCTGGACTCCCTAATGCTTGTATTAACACTCTTTCTAAGTTTTTCATTATTAGAACTTCAAGAGGTGAAATGAGGATTCTGAGTAAAATCAGTTATGTGCTGGATATGCAATTATTGGGATCTTTAGCATATATGCAATAAGTAAATAAGCACTGAAGAGTCTTGCTGTGAAGGGATTCAAAATAAAATAAATGATGGAACCAAAACTGAGGAAACAGATTATTTCTCACCAGGTATTGTGGGAATATGGAAACACACTGTAATTTTTTTTTTTACTGCTTATTTTCTGAAACAATTGGAAAGTGCCCCAGGAATGACATTAAGACAAATAATTTATGCCACACAAATCATTAAACCATAAGCAGCTTCACTGAATAGCTTCCCATTGGTAGCCTGAACTGGAACAGCTGGCTTGACTGTTGGATATTGAAGAAAAAATAAAATTCCTTTTGCAATCAAAACCCCTTCTCCCAGATTTATAATGAGTTCCTTTATTTAAAGTGACCTG
>NW_012155618.1:786490-795381 GCF_000956105.1 Propithecus coquereli | reverse complement strand
CCGCCTCGGCCTCCCAGAGTGCTAGGATTACAGGCGTGAGCCACCACGCCCGGCCTACTGAGTGCTTTCTATGTGCCAAACACTATTGTTAATGTTTTACTTCTATTAACTCATTTAATCTTCATAACAACACTGTAAGTATTATTAGGACTGGCTACAAAATTTGAGGAGCCCAGTGCAAAGCGGAAATACAGAGCCCTTTGCTCAAACAGATTGAAAGAATATGTTTTGTTTTTCCTTTTTTTGGGAATTTCTCTATCAACCTATCATGGCGTTTTTTAATCCATTATTTAATATTTTACTATTCAATATTTTGTACATGGGGAGCCAACTGTGAGTATTATCCTCATTTTAAAAAAGAGGCAATGGGGGACAAGGAATGTGAAGCATTCATCAGGACAAGATAGCTGGGCCAGGGAGGGCATGTGATACAATCAGAGCTAATGAAACGCGGTGGGACATCATTGGGCATCCTGAAAAGAAGACTCATTTCTCTCGTTGGACTTGAACATGGGAGGATATGGAGCCGCTGCCACCATTATACTTCCAGGTAAAGCTGGGCCTAAAAGCAGTAAAGTAGGAGACAGAACTAAACTGGATCTGTGATCTATTTTGAGGTTTTGATCACCATACACTTCCTTTGCATTTCTCAATTACATTAGCCCATAAATTTCATCTGTGGTTGATTCCAGCTTCTGTTGGGTTTTAGGTCTCTTGTAGACAGAAAAATGCTCTTCCCATTATTCCCACACCCCACAAAGATGTCCAGTTCCTAATCCCCAGAACCTGAGGCTATGTTACCTTGCATGGCAAAAGGGACTCTGCAGATATGAGTAAACTAAAGATCTTGAGATCTGGAGATCATTCTGGCTTATCTGGGTTGCCTGTTGTAATCACAATGTTCCTTATATGCAGGATGCAGGAGGGCCAGGGTCAGAGAAGGAGATATGATGACAGAAACAGAGGTCAGAGTGATTTGGGTATCATGAGCCAAAAAAACAGGGGCAGCCTCCAGAAGCTGGAAAAGGTAAGGAAATATATTTCTCTCTAGATGCTCCAGAAGGAACCCTCCTGATCCATTTCAGATTTCTGATCTCCAGGACTATGAGATATAAATTTGTGTTCTTTTGCACTACTAAGTTTGCGGTACTTTATTACAGCAGTAATAGGAAACTAATAAAATATCTCTTGCAGAAAACGTCCTAACACATATTTATACCAGGATCCCAGGTTGAAGATCATAATTGATTTAAATGTGAAAGAAAAGAAGTGGAGAGTTTGCTGTCAGCAACACAGACATAAATTTGCTTTCCATTTCCTATGCCCTTCTATCCAAATAAACTTGCAGGAAGGTGGTTATCTCTATTGCCCTTTCACTATTAGTATTTAATTATAATTTTGCCCAATACTCAAGTTTTTTCTGCTCTGAAGAATTTATTGCCTGTACTACTCTTAGAACAAGCTGCGATGTCTAGTGATAAAGTTGCTATGGGAGATTCTAAAGTTTCCAAATCAGACTCATTAGAACAGGTATGTGCAACCTTTCTTCCACTCCCTATACCCCTGAGGCATACTATACACACATCAGAAAGAGCATATTTCAAGCATGTGAGCCTGCTCCTTTCCTCCTATTGTGAACCTCATCATTAGCAATAATTGCCTTATTGTGGTCTTGGCATCAACATGAGAGCAGAGAGCTACAGCATTCCATCTCTGCTAAATTGGCTGCTGAAGAAACATGCAGGATATGTATGTATGAACGGGAAACTTATCTCGAGAGTTACCTACATTACCTACTGGGAATATCTGGAGGATTATTGTTGGAATCCCTGCTAGGAATATATTTGCATGAAGGATGCAGAAGACTGCTAATAAAAAGGTCATCTTCAAGGAAGAACTCCCTATAAGTTCCTGGAGGAGACAGGCAATTCTAATGATAGCATGGAACATGTCCCTCAGATGTGTGCTCTGGTCCAGCCCCATGGGGTAAGATCTGGTTCTAGAAAGGAAGAAGCTACAACTCTAAAAAGATTGAAATGGCAAAAAGTATCTTCGGAGGAAATAAACATGAGAAAGTTTCAATATAAACCTGGGCATTGGGACTGGCATTGGGGATTCAGTCTTCAGCAGAAAGCCTTGTTATTGCAGCTTGCCCACACTGACAGCTGAAGTGCCTCAGCTCCAGCGAGAATGGAACCTGGCTTCCAGGAGGAGAGATGGTAGACCCAGCCCAGAGGAGTGGGGGCCATACTGGGATGCCCAGTACACACAGCTCCAACAATAGCAGGAGCCAAGATAAGACAGCGAAGTCAAAGAAGACAAGTTCATTCTTAAAGAGGACTGGGGAAAATGGAAGGTTTCAGCAATATTTAATGGGCAAAAAAGAGCCAGGAAAATATAGCTTGTTAGTTCATATGTCTGGATTTTTACTTCCAATGGCAACTTAGCCCTAACACAAAAACCCAATTACTGATGTGTATTTTTCCCTTTCTTCTAATTTACCTTTTCTATAAGCCCACAAGCAGCCCAAGCCTACCGCCTATTCTGTCTCTCTCTTCCTCTCATTGTCTCACACAAACACACACACACAGAGGCACACACACACACACACACACACACACACAAACACACACACACACAAACACACACACACACGGAGTTGTATCTGAGTTCTTGGCTTTTGGCCATTTATATTTATTTATGACTTCAAGGAGAACAGTATAAACTGGTTACCAAGGAAGAGAACTGCTCTGTCTGCTCCAAGGGTAGGACTAAAGACTATTGTTACCGAGGCAGGAGAAACTAAGGACATTAGTTTCCAATGTCCTTTACATCACCATATGACTATGATTAGTGAGAGTTCTCACTAATAAGTGGGAGCTAAATGGTGGGTACACACAGTCATATGGTGGTGTAAAGGACATTGGAAACTAAGGGAGAAGGAAGGGAGGGGAGTGAGGGATAAAAACTTTCCTATCAGGCACACATGACACTACTTCTGGTGACTTGAAGGGCACACTAAAAGCCTGACTTCCTCCTTATACAATTTATTTGTATAACAGAAACACTTGCACCCCCTTAATATTTTAAAATTTTTTTAAAAAGGATTTACTTTAGAAAATTTGCAATTGTGAATTATTTCTCTGTCCCTTTGAGATGTAAATCTACAACCTGGGAATGTCTTTCACAAAGACCTTGGAGCCATCCCTTTGAAATGTGAACATTAAGAAAGATAGGGCCCCTACCTCCCAGTCTCTGTGGTAGGTTAGGACCCTAACTTTGATAAGGGACAATTAGCAAGCACAGATGGTTTAATCACATTGACCAACCTCCCTACTAACTGTCCGCCAGCACTTTTCCATTAGCTTGCCTCAGCATTTAAAAATCCTTCTGCCTTTTGTTTCAGCAAAGTTGACTTAAATCTCTCTCCCTTATCTAATAGCCATGACCCCTATTGCAATAGTCTTAAATAAAGTCTTTCTTTTAAAGACTGTTTAACTGGTCCTGTGCAGTTTTTTCATTTATAAAGGAAGGATCCCAATTCATAATTTGGAAGTCTGTGTTATATATTCCGTAACTCTGACTCTGTCCTTAGCTCCTTGTATTTAGTCTGCTTTCATCCAGTTGAAATGTTGACTGTGTTTAGTCCTACCTGTTTCTCTGAAAAGCTAAGAGAGCTGCACCTTTACAGTGATTATAAGAAATAGAATTAGACCCAGGCAACATTTCAATCAGGCAGAGCCCTCAGGCTCTTCTTTGTTTTACTTTTTCTGCTGCATGGTCATCAGCCCTCTTCCACTCATTTCTTTCGCAAGTATTTATCGATCACTTCTTTTATGCCATGCACTGTGATAAACTTCAGGTATTCTCTACTCAAACCTAAATAGATTCACACTAAGACACACACTTTTTAGGATTAAGATATTCCATAATCTCTTATAGGTATATGTGTTTTTATAAAAATAATACATTTTTAATCTAGGGAAAAAACAACCTAACCAGGTAATTAAATCAGTCAAGGGAGAAGGAATATTTGAGAGGCAGTTTGCATAAAATACCTACCTAGAAAACATGGTGTGCACAGCCATGTGCTAGATATTTTCAACAAAGGGAGATACCATCACATATTATTAAAGATGTCTACATTAGAGAGAAAGGGTCTGGAAGCATTTTCCTATAGTATCCCACTCTTTTGAATTTATTCCTCTTATTTTCTATGACAAGGAAACGAGAGTGGTTATTGGCTTGGCATTTTGTTGATTAAATCAACTTTCCAGAGCACTGCAAGTCAAAACTATTTTCCCCCAAAGAACACCTTTAATAGCCTATCATTCATGTTTAAGGAGAGAAATAAAGAAGAGAAAAAAATAAAACTACATTTTGTAAGAGGAAGATAAAATTCCATTGTGTTCAAGTATTTCAAGCATAAAACCTTCTGAAATCCACTGTCATCTAATCGCTCTGCTCTATAGGAGTAAACTATTCCCTGTTTGAAAAGCAATTAACTCTTTCAGACCTCAAAGGAGAGGACAATGTTGTTTATCACTCATCTTATGGATGAGGCTTGAGGTATTTAGGACTATAAAACATCCAATTACCCCTCTTTGGAGTTATTTTCTATCTTTAGGAGGGTGTTTTGATGTTTTTATGACAGTATTTTATCCAAGTAAAAGAAGAAAATATATTGTAAATATTTGGGTGTTTCACACTGATAGTATCTCTGTGGTTTCAGAAAATGGCTTTGGCAAGCTTCCCTACAAAATGACAATACTCTAATACAAATACTAAACCCACAGTACCAAGGGCAATGGAGTAGGAACTTTCTAGTTCTATAATGAACCCCATCTATTGTGGAAACATTTTTAAAGACTAAATGAAATAATCTTTAAAGCTTTTTTACGTCTTATTATTATGAGTTACTGTAGCATCAATAAGTAAATAGGTGAGAAAGCAGTACAGTATAATAATTAAGAATATGGGATTTGGAGTCATAGGTACCTGTAGTCATATCCCAGCTTCATCATTTTATCCTTGTGTGGCCTTGGGCAGGTTACTCTCTAAGGCTGTTTTATCATTCGTAGAAGAGGGCTATTAAAACCTACCTTAGAGTATTATTCAGAGAACTGGGGGAATGGGAACGCCTAAAACAATGTCTGGCACATTGTAGGTATTAAATATTAATAATTGGCAGCTCTTATTACTATGTTGATCCAGTAAAGTTAATCTGAGGTTTTCATCCCATCATAAGAAAAACACATGATTGGAAAAGAAAGCAAGCCATCACCTGATTAAATACTGGACTTCTTACAAGAGCTATTTTGAGCTTTGCTTTCGTTAAATGAGTAGAAGGAGCTCAACAGTTCAGGTTCCTCTTGATATCAACCCTGTCCTTGAAGCAATTCAAGAATCAGCCAGTCTAATCTGATAATACTGAAAACACATGACTGATCTTGAAAAAATATACTCACTCCAAGATGATGTGAAACTTCATCTCTTAGGATCCCTGGCAAAAAAACAGCCAGAACAAACATATGACTTACATGGGGAAAATGTTTTAAATGTGTAGTATTCAATTAATAAAATAGTTTCTCTACCATGACAACACTCATGTAATGAGATGCTGGAGGACAGACTGAGACTACGATGGATGGCTCAACAGAGTAGCACAGCTGGACTTTGCGGGTAACAGACAAGTAACCATGAAAGCCAGGGCTGCTGCGACGTCAAAAGTTTCTACTGCCACATCTCCAGCACAAAGGGGTCTCTTTGAGACCAAGAAGTCTCAAGCTATTCTTTCTCAAAATACATGTGAGCCGAATTCATCTCAGAAGAAGCCTTAAGAAATAGTCTAGCATCGCAGTAAAGAGCACATGCTCCAGCACCAAACTTACTAAGATCCAGTCTTTGCTCTGCCTCTTTCCAGCTAAGTGACTTCGGACAGGTTTCCTATGCTCCCTGAGTCAGTTTCCTCAATTATAAAAGGAGGAATGTATATTTAAAAAAAAAAAAAACAAAAAAACAACCTCAAGTGGCTTTTTAGAGTATTGAATGAGTCAATATAAGAAGAGCTCTTAGAAAAGTATCAAACACATTGTAAATAAATGTTCATTCAATTTAGTTATTTTCACCATTTGGTTTCTCTTTTTTATCTTAGCCCCTTGTCTCAACGCCTACACAGCTGCGTTGGTTACCAAGCAACCACAACTACCTTGTCACACAGCCTCTACTTCCTTTTGTTACCTGTAACAGTGAATAACAGACTTTCCTCTAAAACCTTCCATGATTTTCAGATGAGAAGTTCTTGACTTCATCTATGACCACATTTCTATTTGACTTATGTCCTGCCCATGTTCAGACTAGTCCTTAAATCTCCAGTGCTGGAATCAGCCACTGAACAAAGCTAATTTTATATCTATGAGCTTAAACCACCTCTATCTCTCACCTTGAACTTTCTTCTCTCTGAGCTCATTTGATCACACTATTGTCAGCCCCCGCCCAATACGGTCTCAATATATTGACTCACTTGATAAGCATCAGAAGCCTGCTACATGCTGGGAAATCAGAAAAATAGGAGCCTTCAGGTGCTAAGAAAGTTGGCAGTGGACATGAGATGTATATACATACGGGTATTTGAATCGTCTAACTCGGTCCCAGAACACTTCCATAGCTACATCTCTATATAAAGTAAAACTGCCTGGTTCATAACTCTCGGCTCTTAGTACATCATGCTTTGCATAGCATAACTTTGGATCTTTGGCCATAGGTGATTGCCCAGACACCGGATCTGGCCCAAGGGCAGCTAATCTACAATCTGTTTTTTTAAAAATTATGATCTATACCATGTAATAAAAAAGAGATGATTTGGGCCAATCAGGCTCCCTTGTAAATCTGAACCAATAACACGTGAGCCCATTAGTGATAGGAGGTAAAGTGGAGGATGCTGTGAAGGAGCTTTTGGGGCCATGGCAAGCTGTGTTAATTACTCATTAATCACTTTAAGTGTGTGATTGCTGAAAGGACTCACAGGACTAAAAGGGTTTATTGCAGGCAAAGAATATAGTTCAGCAACAGCAAGGGAAGAATATGCATTGAGTGGGGTCCACAGAGTTCAGACACAGGCTTCTTTGCCCTTTGTCTGATTTGGGTAGCACAGGACCCGCTCTATTTCCAAGTCTCAAACCATCACTGGTGTGCATGTAAAGCACTTTAGTTCCAAAACGGTAAAAGACAGCCCATGGTGAAGGTATCTAAGAATAAGCTATCTGACCAAAATTAACCACTAAAATATCTCTGACCCAAGTCATAAATCCAATTATTATTACTAAACAATGCTGACAGGCTGGCATATCCTGTTCATGGATGCGTGGTCACAGAACATTATACACTGTTATTTAGAATATTCCATATTTTTGGCCAAATGTCAGTAGCTACAGAGATAAGCAAGAGACCAATCAGATCAGCTGAGGTTAACCCTTGCTATGCACATATTTAAACTGTACTTGACTAGGAACTATGAGTAAACATAGGTAGCTGTTCAATGAAAAGAGGAGAGATGCATAGAAGAGATAGAAACTAAAAGTGAATTAGCATGAGCAGGAGATGGGGAGTGGGGGAGACACAAGTTTTTAGGGCTTCCTCCATCTTTAATGACTTTCCAGATCCCATTTCATTTTCTCTTTATTCAAGTGATCTGTGTAAGTACCTGTTCTTTACAAAACAAAGAAGATAAAAACAATACTCTAGGTTGATCCTTTATAGACATGGTGATTACATTTCTTTGACCTCAGTTTCTGAGACAAATGTTAAGGTGTAAGGGAGGCCAAGTAAGTCACATCCTGCCCACTATAGGTTCTCGACTAATTGAGAAATTCACAGGAGTAAGCATAGATATGAAAATATTAGTTTCTGACAAGGAAATGGCAGAAGTAGCACAGGGTAGAATGCAAACTCTCCCTCACGCAACAGTTCCAAGAGGAAAATCTGAAATATTTGAGGTAAGCATGTCCTTTATCAGTGTCAGCAACCAAATAAATCAATCTTCCTTCCTTGGGAAATTATGAGTTAGAAATACAGGAAAAAACTCAAAGTGTTTTTGTAAGTGAAGTCCTATCACATGAGAATAGGAGATTGAATTGAAAGAAATACAACTGACATGATAGGAAATATTAGTAATTCGTTAAAATATTCCATAGAGAAACTTCACTTTTGATTGAAGTTCTTGTTCCTTTTTTTCCCTGCGAACTGGCCTCCTGGAGTTTTCTTAAATTCATCCATATATAATAATCCATCCTTACAGAAGGGCAAAGAGCACCCCACCCCACTCAGAGTAATTTACCTTACATAGCAAAACACTGCAAGTGAATTTCTGGATAGTGAGGGTGGCACAAATCCTTATGGATCTAAAGCTCTTTGAGTTTAGATAGAGGTATGGATTTTGCTCATGGAAATCAGCCTGCCACTTTGCACTTTTATAGCAAATAAAAAATTGGTTGCAAACTCAACTCATTGACTGTTCAAGAATTAATCAGCTTCCCTTCACATTAGTCTCCCATTTATCTCTGTTCTTCCAAGATTCTTCCTGACACCACAATTAGGGAAGCTGAAATACTGAACTAAAAGCATCCACTACAGTCACTTCTCTCTGGTTAGAAACACAAATTATTAGGAGAAATCTAGGAGACTGCCTGCAGAGATGTATCTTCCAGTCCCTTGTAACAGAGTCTTTTTATAAAATATTGCAAGGGGTACTAATTGGCTCCCCTGGTGTATATATATATATATATATATATATATAAAGACAGACTGAGACTACGATGGATGGCTCAACAGAGTAGCACAGCTGGACTTTGCGGGTAACAGACAAGTAACCATGAAAGCCAGGGCTGCTGCGA
>NW_012155618.1:785033-786440 GCF_000956105.1 Propithecus coquereli | reverse complement strand
CATAAAGTTTTGGTTTCAAAGTGAATGCAAATGTTAAACAATATCCACACACACACACACAAATTATGTGATGTGATATAAACAACTAACCACTTAAGAACATTGATCGAATTATAAATTCCCAGCTTATCATGCATCTGGAATCAAGATAGGAGGTATAGAAATAAGGAAGTGCTAAAGTATCAAAAGATACTATTGCATCCTTGTATTTCATAATTTTAGAAAAATAGTTTACATACTTGTTATTTAAATATAACCACAATTTTAATTTAAAATGAGATATACAATTTTCCAAAACTTATGAAGGCAAATAAAATATACTGTACTCTATCTAGCAGGTTAAATAAAATAAAGGAAACAACAAATCTGACCTTATTGATCCACCCCTCCATAGTAGTGGCTGCAGTTTGGGTGACCTGCAGGAATGGAAGACCTACATTTCCGCAGAAGCACAGTCTCCATTCCCATGCAGAAGCTAGCCTCAGGAGGAAGGCCTCTCACAGAAGGGAACACTAAGGACACCGACAGTTCTGAAGGTCTCATATCCCACTGCTATAAGCTTTCAACTTACTTACCTCACCTATAGTAATCTTTTCTTTATTTTCTGTCCTGAGTTAGAAATACTTAACTGTGCGAGGCACTCTGTCATTTGTTGTAATTCAATATTTCTGGAAATCTGTAGTCAAGGGTGGCCAGAGGTTTTATTAGTCTTGCAGGATTTTTTTTTTCCTTTAACCCAGCTGTAACATATCTTATTAGCCCAAAGCTCATCTGAGCTGAGCTATGCTCACCTATTTTACCCTGTGATAGGCTAATTCACTAATTTTACATTCCCTTACTTTTTCCCTAAGAAACTGAAAATGTTCACACATCACACTAAAAGGACATCTTTTGTTCTGTTGTGTCATCAATTGTACTAAATTTTGATATTCATGACATTGATGTTTTCTCTCTCCACACATTTCTGTTTCCCATTCTTTCAGATACACCATGCTTATTGATGCAATACATGATATAATATGGCAAGATAAATAACCTACCAACATTTCCAGTACTTTCTCAAGCCCTATCTAAACCCAAATCCAACACTCTTCCAACAAGTTACACCACATTTTTTGATCCAAGTTATGGCTATCTGTCCTTGTCTTTTTGTAGTGTCCACGTACCTTGTGGATGGTCTAGATATGTACAGTAGAATCATATTCAAACAAAACTAGATACAAGCAGGATACAAAACTAAATAAACAATATACAGTACTGAGTTTTGACATAAAAATGGGCAGGATATTCATAGATAAACAAAGAAAAAAGACTAAAAATAACACATTTAAACATCATCTGTTTCGCTATCTTAGAGGCAAGATTACTGATATTTTAAAAATTCTCTCTCTTTGAATTTTAATAATT
>NW_012155618.1:776734-784723 GCF_000956105.1 Propithecus coquereli | reverse complement strand
TATTTTTCAGTCTTTTAAACCAAAAAAAGGTAGCACCCTAACTGAACAATCTTAACAGAAAAGCCCTTTTGAGATGCAGCGATGTTATTAACTGATGTACCACAACAAAATCCTGAGTTATTGGCTATCCTCAAGTCTAAAGAAGGCTTCCCATATTGTGATTTATAATTTTAAGTGGACTGAGCAATCATCCCTCCCAGAAGAGTTGAAATCAAATCCATCACAGAAAATTAAGGTAACAAATCAATGCTTGTAAGAAAAATACAATTCCCAAAAGCAGGTCGAAACAGCTTACGGACAAACATCCAAAAGAAACATGTTTACTTCTTCTCACTATGTGGAGAGACAAATCTGAATTACCATTGTCACAAAATATTTTATCATCAAAATGAAAAGGGTAAGCAATCTGTAAAAAGCAATGCAAGAGAAGTCTAGTGTTGCATTTTAATAAAAAGCATTAAAAGTAACATCTGGATTGCACATATCAGCTTTTTTTGGTGTCATAGAGAAATCACTATTCCAAAAGGAGCACAGCTCTAACTTCCACTACTAATGAAGAAAGAAAATAAAGAAAAATAACATTTATTAAAGGCATTATTTATAAATGTGGAGGTAATGTTCAAGTTGGGATTTTATGGCCTTTCTTATGGGACTCAGAGCAAGTTGCATGAGATTAAGAGAAATAGTCAAATAGAAATACTTTCCAGACTCAGACCTCCTGCTGCCACCCCAGTCCTCTTGGACTCACCAGTGCCCCCCAAACTTGGTCCATATTCCTCTCATGTACCCTACTCCTCCTATCTAAACCTTAGTCATCTTTCAAGACACAGGTTAAGACATCTCGTTCCTAAAACCATCCCCTGCCTCAGCAACCCACAGTAACCTCTGCCCTTTATAAGCCCTTATGTACCTACTGTCTCCCTCTCTGTACAGATGGAGAGATCTTTGACTGGTTCCTGTGGGTAGACTGTGCTACCTCAATTCAGTTGTAAGCTGTGTGAAGGCAACCACTCTGTTCATACAGCAAGTGCTTGAATAATGTCGTTTTGTTCAACCTGGTTTCTTATAAAGTTGATGAGAAAAAAAATCAATTCCCACGTGGGGCCACAGTCTGCGTGGAGTCTGAACATCTCAAAGATGTGCACACGAGGTTCATTGGCATGTCTACACTGCTCCAGTCATAATGAGTGTGAGTGTGTGTGTGAGCACACCCTGCTATGGAAAGGTGTCCTGTCCAGGCCTGGTTGCCACCTGGCGCCCTGAGCTGACAGTATAGGCTCTGGCCTACCCATGGCCCTGGATTGGAATAAGCAGATAAATAATTATCTGTTTTTATTAATAGTTCTTAAATGTGTATGTAGTTCACATTTATTTTAATGCTTAATATTAGAAGGTTTTTTTTTGTCTTTATTTAGAAGTTTGGTGATGTTTTTGTGACAGAAATATGCTGCAGGAACTTAATTCTTGTTTATATCAATTAGCCTATGGAAAAAAATTGGTTTGGTTATACGTTGTTTTGTTTAAAGTTACAGTATCCAAGAACCTATTGACGATGTTAAGTGAGGACTTACTGTAGACTGTTTCTGACCATGTGACAGCCTCTAGTTACATCTATAACTGTAACTCTCTCCCTCTTCATCTATTCTCATTTAATCTTTTAATTATTAGCAATTGGCCATGATGTGTTATATCCTAGACACCAGGAAAATGTTAGGGAACAAGGCCAGTGAGGGGTAACCTTCAGGGTCAGGGTCTCATACAAAAAGCTCTCCTCCATGATAGGATGAGCATGATTGGGAACATTTCTAGAGTATCTAATTCAGCCCTGGGAAACAAGGACAGCTTCCTGGTGGGAATTCAGATTTTCCCAGCAAGTAGGAAAAAGATGAGGAAGAAAGAGTGTTCAAAGGAGATATCAAAGGTACAAGGTACTGACATAAGAGAGAACCAGCAACTCTGTTCAGAAAACTGAACGAAATTCACCATTGTTGGTGTTTCAAGCACTGGGAGGGAAGTGGCAAGGAACAAGGCTTGGGCAGGCCCTTTGTGTCCAGGTCATGAAAAGCTTGATGTGCTCTTAAGGATTTTGAACTTTATCTTAAAGTAAATGTAAAATTGCCATTATAGACACATCATACAAAATACATTAAAGGGAAGTAAGAAGCAACTGGTAGAGGTTAAGAGAAATAACTCAATAAGAACATATAGATTGGCCGAGTGCAGTGGCTCATGCCTTAATCCTGGCACTCTGGGAGGCCAAGGCAGGAGGATCGTTTGAGGTCAGGAGTTCGAGACCAGCCTTAGCAGAGTGAGACCACATTTCTACTAAAAATAGAAAAAATTAGCTGGGCATGGTGGCATGCACCTGTAGTCCCAGCTCCTTGGGAGGCTGAGGCAGGAGGATTACTGGAGCCCAGGAGTTTGAGGCTGCTGTGAGCTAGGCTGACGCCATGGCACCCTACCCAGGGTGACAGAGCGAGACTATTTCAAAAAAAAAAAAAAAAAAACCACATAGATTAGGCAGGGCATTGTGGCTCACGCCTGTAATCCCAGCACTTTGGGAGGCCAAGGTGGGTGGATCACTTGAGCCCAGGAATTCAAGACCAGCCTGAGCAACAAAGTGACACCTTGTCTCTACAAAAAATACAAAACTGAGTCTGGTGTGGTGGCACATGCCTGTAGTCCCAATTACTCAGAAGAATAAGGCAGTGGGATCACTAGAGCCCACAAGTTTGAGATTGCAGTGAGCTGTAATCATGCCACTGCACTCCAGCCTGGGTGACAGAGAGAGACCTTGTCTCAAAAAAAAATAATATAAAATAAGGGGAAGGTACCAATTTGAATTTTGTATTTATTTCTTTGCTATTTATATATCATTAAAAACAACCATGTAGATTGACAACAGACAAGTATCTTCAGCAAAATAATCAAGAATAATGCCAATGTCAATCATAAAAGACTGAAAGAGAAAAAAAATGAGCATTCGAAAGAGATTTAGAAAGAAGCAGTAAGAGAGACAGGAGAAAAGCAGGAAAGCATTTGTCACAGAAACTATTAGAACTGTGCTATAAAAAGAAGGGCAGAGCAACCTAGAGCACGGATCTTGGTTTCTAATACCCTTCTCCAATAAAAGGAACTAGATTTCTTGAAACAATGGTTGATTGTACAACAAGGGCAGGAAATACACAAGATGATCTTGGAGTATTTTATAATGCCAGAAAATAAGAAAGTGATTTAAAAAAAAAAAAACAACAGGAGCCATACATAGATGGGAGCATGTTAGAAGGATATAAGTGCCAATTGAAAGAGCTCCCAATGGTCAAACCTAAATATCTTTGAGCAAGAAGATAAATAAAGTAGTATTGAATTATAACCCAAAGTGTAAAACAAATATCAGGAATCCATGTTGATATAAATTAATGATTTAATGAATAAATGGCTTAAAATGGAAAAATATCCCATGAAGAATTCTAAAGAATATATGTAGATACTTCACCTGCGAGAAGGCAACATGTTAAATCCTAACTCTATAGGTGTTGGATGCACATGGTAACTTCCTTCCAAAGAGTAAATCATGGGAAAGGAGAATATAAAGAGTGAATTTACAGTGGAGAAACCTAACAAATAGTACCTCAGGCAGGTGATCAAGGTCAACATTAATAGTGATAAGTAATATTGATAGAATGTACCTCAGATATGATATGATAAAATGGCACTTTACTTCTGTGATGTTCCTCCCAAAGACTCATATGAGAAATGTCAGTTGAAAAATGGTCTACAAAATAACTGCCAACGTCACCAAAAACAAGGAGAACCTGAGAAACTGTCACAACTGAAAGGAGCCTAAGAAGATATGATGACTAAATGTAATATAGTATCCTACATGGGACTCTGGAACAGAAAAAGGACATTAGGAAACAAATTAAGAAATATGAATAAAGTATGGACTTTAGTTAATAATATTGTATCAGTATAAGTATTAATATATTAATTATGGTAAATGTGCCTCATTAATGTAAGATGTTAATAACTGGGGAAAATCAGTATGAAGTCTATAGGATTCTCTACTATCTTCATAAAAATTCTGTGAATCTAAACTGTTCTCAATAAAAGTTTATTTTTTTTAAAATAGGGCATATTCTACTGTGTCAAATGTAGCCAAAAGAAAAGGAAAAGAGGGTCTAATAAGCTTTCTCTAGTTTTCTGGTTTATGAGACCTTGCTAATCTTACAAAGAGCTGCTCCAAAATAGCGGAGCAAAATAGTGGATTAGTGAAAGTAAGATGGTAGTAAGAAATGAGGAGAAAGACTAGAAGCACATAAAAAATTATTTCAAAATGCCTTACTCTGAAGGAATGAAAGAAAAGAGTAGAAGCAGAATAGGGAAGGAAGAACAATAGAAAATTACATTTTTTAAAAAGCAGTAGATAAATAAGCGTTTAAAATGTTGAAATGAAATAAAAGAAGTATATAAAGGCTTGAAAGGCATACTTTTGGTGTTGGGACTCATGCACCCCTCCGCTGAGATCAGCTATGTTCCTGCTGCATATGTTCCTTACTTGGACCATGTGTTGTTCCCAGGCAAAAGATTCTGAGACTGAAGTTAGTGTGCAGGAAGTTTGAACTCAGGATCAGAACATGCAGGGAAAGCAGAGGGAGAAGTTAGATTATGGAAAAGGCACAACAAGGACTCAGCTGACCCTGCAGGGAGCTGTGAAATTCAGATGGAGCATAGAAGATGTTCCCCATTGCAGCTGGGAGCCAGGCCTTTATATTCCCTTACCCCTGGTCACTGGACGATGGCTGCCCCAGGAAGGCATGTGATCTTGGGTGAGGCAGCCAACTCTGACCAAGGGATGACCTGGAATGACTGACAGCTGAGGACAATCTCCCAAAAGTTAGACATACAGGCCCTTTAGTCCTGAGTGTGGGATCTCTGCAGCCCATCACAGCATCTATTATACTTGGCATTCTTGTCACCTCTATTTGGTCTTTTCTATATTTACCTGACCTTCCTTCTGTATTTGGATATTCATGGTTGCTGATGTCACCTAGTTTGTTTGCTTAAATTCAAATTTTCATTTCTGCCTCCCATTCTCCCTTTTGCTTTGAGGCGATTTCCAAGAGGAAAGTAACCAGGGCCTTGTGTGGAGTGAGCTATTATTAAATATTTCTACTGTATTGCTGCAAGTGTGTGCAATTGTTGAGGATCACATGAGGACCCCACAGAAAGGGTCTAGCCCTACATTATCTTAAAAAAATGTTCCACCCAAAAGAACTTTTACCTAGAAACCAGAAGAATAATTGGATACCAAAGCTTATGGATGGATGTGGAGGGAGGGTGGTAATTGATCAGCCAAAAGGTCTTAATACTGTGCCAGAAAACAGTAAGTCAAGTCCCCAGTCACTTTACTGTGAAAATTCATCCAGCTTTAATAATCATGGAAACATTAGACGTTATTACCACCACTCCCTATAGAAGCCCAATTTCTCCAGAAAATATTTTTCCCATATAAACTATCAACTCAATGTCCATAAGGACACAATGTGCTGAGTGAAGGCACTTAAAACAATGACTTCGGGTCACTCATGGGCACCATGGGCTCCACTGGTTGCACTGAAATAGTAATTTTCTAAAAGATCCCACGGAGGCTTTTAAAAGTCTATTGACCTTCAAAAAATGAGCCTTCCCCCTCTATCCACTTGTAGATCGGATGCAATATAATGTATTTCCAGCTCATGTTTCAAGAATAACAGCAGATCTGCTTATAAAGAGTAGCTTTAAAGGAGTAGAGATGATTTTAAAAAAATAAAGCAACATTAAAGATGGAGTCTAAGCACTAGGCAACATACCTTGGAAAAATAAAAATTGTTTTATCTTAGCAAAATTAGTGGATCAGTTAATACCTCTGCTCAAGTAAATAGAGTATTTATGACTGAGCTAGTAATACAGGCAGTGGGCTTAGGTCAGAGAAGGGCCAGTAGCAAATGGACCAGGAAGTGCAGGAGGCTGAAGCTTCAGCACCTTTTTGCCACCCCACCCCAGGTCCCTCCAAAGGCCCACAAATTACTTTCAAAATTTTGTATTCTTGTTCATAAAGAGGGCTCCCAAACCTGAACTATGAAACCTGAATACCACCTGATAAAGGCACACAGCCATGCAAAAATCTAGTATTAAGTGAAAGGTAACGATTATTTTTTGACTCACGGTAATTTCCATCCCCCACATACCACAGTCACACTTCAGATGTCCTGAAATAAAATGTCACAAAATATGCATTTGTGTTATGAAATTGCTAACTTGACACCGAGAAATGTCATTATAGCAAGCAAGTTTGACATGAAGATTAAATATTAAAAATATGTGAAGATAATAGGGAAGAGAAAAAGTAGTATTTTAAAACCATTATTTTTTTATTTAACTGCTATTTAATTTGGCATATACTATGGGTCATACACAGTATTAGGCCTTCAGCAAATAAATTTCAAATGGACAGCACAGCTCAAATGAGAAGAAACAATTTATGTTTGAAATATGAATAGGCAATATGCAAAAACTATAGCTTTAACAGATGACCATGTAGTCTTTGTGAATTTGGAGAAAATAAAGATAAAAAGGTTTCTAAAGAACCGTGTATGTATCATAGGATTTTTTTTCCCTGTGTTGTCATAGAAATTTAGAGTCTATAATACAGTTTTCATATCTTCCACTATTTGACCTTACATATACATTGATTGTACTCACTCTTCATTGAGAGTTAACTACTTTTGGGTCACTATTCTGCATGGAATAGTGGAAACTGTTATTAATAGAGGAAACTGCCAAAGGTATTGGCAAGCAAATGGAGTAGTAACAAGTAAAACATTCATTCATTCAACAAATGTGTGTTGAGCATAGCATCTACCATGTGCCATGCACTGTGCTAGACACTGGACATGCACCAGTGAGCAAGACAGCCCCTGTCTTTATAATCCTGTCTGAAAGGCAGAGAATGAATAACAATCTCAATACATTGGATTAAGTTTTATAAAATGAGCTATGCCAGATGCTCTGAGAGTACTTGGGAAGAGTATGGAATCCAGAGTTAATAGAGTAGAAATTCATAAAAGACTTCCCAGAGTAAATGATACCTCTTTGAACCCCCAAAAGGTGAAAGAGAGCAAAAGTGTTCCGGGAGTTGAAAAAATAGTCACAATATTCAGAACATAGAATGGGCTGGGAACAGGTACAAGCGAGACCACCAAAGCCTCGCCCTTCCGTTTTAAGGAGTTTGAAATCAACCTAAGGACAACAGGAAGAAAAAAGCCATGCTATTTGAAAGCAACCCTGAATTAACATCCTATCTCCAATAAAAATTAGATGATGAGAGCTAGGGCATATTATTTAACTTGTCAGAGCCTCAGTTTTTTCATCAGTAATGAATGAATAATAACTTATTAAACAATGTTGTGTGAAGCAAGTAAGATAATACATGGGAAAGCAGTGTGGAAAAAATGTATAGACATGTCCTACAACTATAAGGTGCCATGAACAATTGTGAATTGTGCTTAGGGAGTGACATCAAAATTGAAGACAAAGTGCAGCGATATTCAAAGGCCACTCAACCAGGAGGATCTATGCTTTCCTCAGCGTAGTTGATGTATGGGCGAGAATGAAGTCTGACAACACAACCAGTGCAGTCAGCACATTCCACTGCATCACAGAACACTGCATGGCAAGGCAACCGGGGCTCTTTCCAATTCCAAAAAGACCCAAGGATTTTCAGAAGGACTCTGACTGCTCAATTCACACATTTGGCAATGCATCCGTGCATGATGGGAAGGTTCTATGTGTAATCCTATAAAGGTTACTTTTCTAAATCAGAATAACCCTGTTGGATACATTAATTTAATAATTGTAAAACACAAAACAACAAATGTTGGCGAGGATGTGGAGAGACAGGAACACTTCTACACTGCTGGTGGGACTGTAAGTTAGTGCAGCCTCTGT
>NW_012155618.1:764428-775704 GCF_000956105.1 Propithecus coquereli | reverse complement strand
TGTATTATGTACAATCTTACATAGTAAGACACCAAACCATGAAAAACACAGAGACTTGTACTTCTGGGTGAAGTACAAAATGATGTCTCCAATGCACTTAGTCCCAAATTATCACTATACCATCAATTTAGACAAGGGAAAAAAAGCCAACTCTACTACTAAAAAATACTGCTAACAATTAGGATAAATATATAGCATAGTACTAAAATATAGAAAGAATATCCATTCAATATAAGATTATATGGATCTTGATTTAGAAAAACTGACATGAGCTATGCCTAATGGCATATACTTAGACTCACGAAATTGAATGTAAATCAACCCAAGCTCAACCAGGCCTTAGTGCCTTGAGCCTCTTTTGAAGTCTTAAAAATGCATCCATACGCATCTCAAAGTTGTATTTCATTTTGAATGATAATAATATTGATAAGGAGTTTCTGCAAACATAAAGCATTTGGATTTCAGCCAGACATTGGACAAGGCCTGTTATTTTAGTCTTGTGGATAAGTTGAAGAAACATGAGCTAGTATCTTTATAGTATAAATAATTCAACCATCCACTCAGTAAGAAATGTGTAATGGATTGATAGCCACCTGTACACTAGTTTGTATTACAGTAGCTGATTTGTATTAATATCCTGAAAGAGAAAATGTTTGCCAAATTAGGAAATGGCAGCAGATGAGGAATGAAAGCTCACTGGTTTGATTGCAGAATCAGTGCCTTCCAAGTACTAGAAAATATGGAATGTTAATAGGGACAAATAAAAGCTTCTGCTCTGAGATACAAAAGCTAATCCCTGATGGCCACTTATCTCTACCAAGAGCTGCACTTCAGAGAACACAGTTGAAAGGAGGCCGATAGGCCTCTGCAGGCCATGGAGTGGAGATGACAAATTAGGCAATGACGATTCAGTTGCTTCAACAGAACAGCAGTGTCTATGACCTAGAAGCAAGAACCTCACTCTCACGTGCAATAGTGTGCCCCATTCCGTGCTTCACCTCTAAAGCCACCATTGACCAATGTATCATAAGAGGAAAGATTGATCAAGAACCGAAGACCAAATACAAAATTAGAATATCAAGAAATTCCAGTAAAGAGACAAAATCTTTGAAACTGAAAACACCAAGAGACTCTCCTGCTTATTTTGATAATAACGCTGCCTCCTCATTATGGATAAAGGGATGTCTGGCAATGTTGGAGTGACTGCAGAAATTGGGAGGACTTGGAGAATGCATTGTAATAATGAGTGAGCACCTCTATAAAATCCCTGAAATTCCTCCTCTGAATAGTGCTTGGGACGTCACATTTCTTGCTCTCATGAGGCTCATAGGCTCCAAGGGTTCAATAAAATCTTCTAAGTTGTACAAATATCTCTACCTTTTATACATTCTATCCTGAAACCCTAAGGACCCTCGCACATAAGAATAAAGCTCTTCATCATGGTAACAAAAGGCATTCAATAAATATTTGATGAATAAATGAATAAAAGTTATTAATTCTGCAAGGGCAGAGAAGCAGAAACATTCTTACCAGCCTATCTTAAAACTAAATGGAGATGTTAAGGTTCTAGCTGAATATTTGTTGAGTATGTTTAAAATGAAATTGATATGGCAGATTAAGGATTAAATTAGAGTAACTCTGTAAATAGAGATTCTTGAACATTACTGATATTCCTAATGACTATAAGAGGAGATCTGAGGAAAAATACACACACACACACACACACACACACACACACAAGGTCTGAGCCAATTATAACTAGAGAAAGGCTGAAGAACAGCCTATGCCAGCCATAGAATCTCCCAGCTACACAAGTTCTCAGCCCAGTTCTCCAGACTTCCCCTCATGATTTCCTTACTGGCAAGTTTGAACCTAGTTGTGTCACATGTTAAGGTATCCTTCAGTGCAAGAGATTTCCCTCTGAAAATGTATTAAAGAACTGGATGTCTTAGAGCAGCAGTCTCTACCTTTTCCACGGAATGGCATCAGGGGGTGATGATTTCAGGATGATTCAAGAGCATTACATTTATTGTGCAGTCAAATTAGCAGATTTTCTCTGCTAATGAAAATCTGTATTTGCAGCTGCTCCCTAGTGCTAGCATCACCACCTCAGCTCCACCTCAGATCATCAGGCATTAGATTCTCAAGAGGAGAGTGCAACCTAGATCCCTCGCATGTGCAGCTTACAGTAGGGTTTGCTCTCCTCTGAGAATCCAATGCAGACACTAATATGACAGGAGGCGGGACTCAGATGGTGATGTGAGCGATGGGAAGCGGCTATAAATACAGATGAAGCTTCGCTGGCTCTCCTACCGCTCACCTCTTGCTTTGCGGCCTGGCTCCTAACAGGCCACAGACCGATACCAGTCTGCGGCCAGAGGGTTGGGGACCGCAATCTTAGGGGATACTTTCTGTTTAAAAAGAATTAGTACAGTTGCTAGTTTAGGTGTGAGGTCCACACCGGAGCATTGAATCAGGGGCAGGGGTGTTTTTCCATGATGCTTCCCTTCTTCCTTGCAGAGTTCTGCCACTGCCCAGTTCAAAATATACCCTCTGGAAAGAAAATGCAATATTATTGTTGACAGATCACTTTGATTTGTAGTCTGACTTTTCCTCAATCTTAGGTAGACAAAGTCTAATGCTCTACTCTCCTTGAGAAAAAAGAAAGAGGGAGGGGAGCTTTGCCTGTCAAGGCATTTCAAACATTAGCTGATTAGAGTAGGATGTGTTCTGTGAGGAAAGGGTGTCTCTTTCTTCATCCTCCCAGCAAGGTCTAATACCCATACTACCTGTGGGAATCTGCCTGTAGATAATGGAGTAGCTTCAAATTGTGTACTGCATCAAAAACTCCCATTAATCTCTTATATTCTTACGGCTACCACTATTTTATTATTTTCCTTTGTGTCATAAATCTCTCAACTTATACTTGGCAGCGGAATGGAAACCAAAACTGGCATTTGATACTGAACACATTGGCTAAACCTTTCCTCTGGGTTACTAGATCAGAAGAAGGACTAGATTCAAAAAAATTCAAAGCCACTTCAATATAAAAGCTTCTCAACCTTAGGTCTCTCTTTCAACCTGGTTCCAGAGGGATTTATGCTTGCAAGTTTTATCTTCCTGGGTAAAAATAACTGTAAAAGTAAGTTGTATCTTAACATGGTATACAGAATTCAAAGAGAAACAAACAGAAATTAGGAGAACTAAGAAACAAGACTTTCAGGAAAAAAAGCTAGTGCTTATATGTTTTTCAGAGGAAAAATACCATTAGTGTTCCTCAGAAAAACCTCTTCAGGAATATGAAAGAAATGCCTAGAGCAGTATGCCACATCAAGAGGAATAAAATACTGTTCATAAATGCCCCTGATGTTTATTAAAGTAAATATTTTCTTTTTTTCAGTTTTAAGAGGTAAATTCCTTATTTTAAATAAGTTTTTTTAATTCAATTTAATGACAGCATTTAAATTTACATCATATAAAATAATGATGATATAGGATATTTGGTTCATTATCAATAATGTTCCCAAACACCATTTATCAGTTAAAGGTGGATTTCCTAAGCAATTGGACACGGGAGCATTCTAATTAAAAATTAAATCAGTGTTCAAATAAGTATAATTGAATAATCACTGTAATTCTCTAGAAAATATTAACGACTAGAAAAGTACCTAGTTTTATTGGATTTTTTTAAAATCTCATCATCTCTACAGTAAAATTACTCTGAAAATATACTCAGAAATCACCTTTATTGGGAGTCGGTCTGAGTAATATTTTGAATCGAAGTGGTTGTGCGGTGTGCCTTTGTTTTCTTTTCCATAGAAGGTAGAAATTAAAACAGCTATAAATTCAGCATGGGAATGCAGGGGTTCCATGAAGTGCAAGAGGTATTGAGATAGGGCTAGAGTACAGGGTTTCTAAGGTCCCTTGAAGTTTTGGAACACTGTGGTTTTAACAGATCCCAAAGAGGTCTCAACCCACCTCATCAGAATTACCAAGGCAAAAGTATTTGAGGTGAGGCAGAGGAGTACAGTCACTGAAAGCAGAGAAGGCTCTGGAGCCAGACTGCCAGGGTTCAAGACCTTATTAGCTGTCTGACCTTAGATAAGTTACTTATCTTTTCTGCAACTCAGTTATGTAATGGGTAAAATGAAAATAATGATATCAACACTTCACAGGGTTAGTGTAAAGATTAAACCAGCTAATATACATAAAGCTCTTAAAAAGATACCTGGTGCATTATTTAGATGGGAATCCAACACATAGCATAACACTGAGCGGGGTCAGAGCGAAGATACAAAGGCACTGCTTAATCCTGTGTGACTTTGCACATGCTATTTACCTTCTCTGAGACCCCACCTCTCATCTTCAAATAAAGGTAACTCCAATTTCTACCTTACAGATTGTTAAGAGGATTAGTGAGGTAATGAGGGCTGAGATCATTATTAGGAGTCATGTTCAGTGTGAGTTACTCTAGCTCACACTAAACAATGTGACATACTTCAAATGTGGAGGGATGGACATACTTCAGATGAGGCACAGAGCCTTGGTACTCTCTGCTCTACATTTAACAAAGACTCTTCATCATATACTGCCTTTTTGCCCCTAAGTTTATTGGAAATCTTCAAGGCAATTTTACTCATCTTTTTTTTCTTTTATATGCAGTTAAAAGCAAAAGGTAATGCTTCCAAAGACCTCCCAGTAATATGAACTGCTTTGTCAAATACTGCAGTTTTCAGCAAATCATGCTCAGACACCAAAGTAAAGGGGGCATAGTCTATGCATCTCATTTTCTTGGCTGGATGAATTTAGAGTTTATAAAGTGCAGTCGAACGCAAATGAAGTAACTGCCTGTGCCTCATAGAAAAGAAGTGGAAGGGATTTTTGCCATCACTGCTTACTTACCCCTCACATTGCACTCATTAAAATGGTGACTCTACTTGGAACTGGAATCACCTTCTGCCATCTATGGAATATGCCAATGAATGAAATGGCATTTTATTAAAGTTCTAAAGACCAATGTGTCTCAAACCAGATTGACCCAGAAAAATGCTAGGAAAAGGAGTTCTGACATGGGTACACAGGAAGTCTTTGGTTTGTCTGATCTGACTGCTAATGAGAGTAATTGTGAGTCATCTCAGGCACTTAGGCACTTTCTCTACAGAGGAAACACAGCCAGGTCTTTCCTCACAGACTAAATATTGGTCAGACAAGAGGGTTTCCATGGGTACCAACTCATTCTTCCAGATTCGGCTTAGATATCATTTTCTTGGGGCAGCCTTCTCCCTGGTCTCCCATTATCTGGCTCACTGGTATGTTATGCTTCTATTTGGAAAATCCTGGTAGTCATTTGTTTAATGCCTGTGTTTCCTAATATTTCCCCCAAAATCTGAGGGGAATATGTCTTTTTTCATCAATGTATCCTCAAAGTTTTGGTAAAATGTCTAAAACATAATAGTACTAATGAATATTTTTGAATCAATCAGTCAATCAGTGAATCACTGAGGACCCATAGAGCTTATTCTTATAATTGAAAAATTATAGATTTCTACATAAGAAAATGAAATATTGCAAATGCCTATCTACTAATGGTTAGAATAATGAATAGCCATTTGATAAAGGTTTCAGAGTAGGAAGACTATTTAAACATTAAGTTATATATCTGACATCTTCAGTTTGATGTGCTATGCTTACATCTGTGACTCTCTTCACCTTTTAGAATTTGAACATATAGCAATCTGTTTGATTTCACAATGGTCTCATCTTTAAAAATGATTTTTTTCTAATACAGGGGACTTAGGATTATTTCTTCTTTTGATAACATTTATCAGCATTCCCTGAGATTACTGACAACTCCCTGGGCTCAAAAGCTTAGGGCTGATATTCACTCAGTGAAACGTTAAGATATCTGTAATCCAGCAAACCAAACCCAGCCCTGGGAGGTATGGATTGGTGTCTTGGTTGTTCTGTCTCAGACCTCTCTGGGAGAACACAGCAAGGAGACAAAGGTGGGGGGGTTGGAACAAGCAGCTCAGAACATATCATAAATGAAGTCTAAGGTGAGAAAAGGCCTTAAAGTTGTCATTAATTTCAGTTCAAAATAAGACACTTTTTTTTGGTCAATGTTCTGTCTCTAAAATGGGGCATAAGAGGTTTCTAACCCTAAGACAGGAATTCAACTATGATGGATAGATGTTCCTGAAAAACCATAAAGAAACAATTCCAATAGTAAGGTGGACTCTGAGGCTGATTTTTCAGGAGTCTCTTGTGACCCTTTAAATCTACTTTATAAGAGGAGCATTTTAAGTTGATTTAGTGACACGGCTAAAACTTAATTAGTTACCAAATAATTACCTAATGGACCCTTTTTGAGATATAAGGTTGAGCCAGCTCTAGCAGCAATGCAATTAATTTTAAATTTTATAAGCCATAAAAGGTAATCACAGCCCTACAAATCAACGAAGGTGCGAAGATAATATTTAGATGCTGCTCTGACACCAAGACACCAAAAGCAGGTTAATTGGGTGGCAATTAGTAAGAAAAGTGTTAATTGCCACACTAGTCTTATATTATGCAAATGAAATTACATTTCAATTAACAGTTAAGAAACCAAACAATTCAAAATGTATGGGCAATAATAGCAATCAGCATGTTTCACAGAAGCCAAACAAATGCTCTCCTAAATGGGAGATTTTGATCTTGCCCTCAATTCGGTAAGGTTGTGATCACCTTCTCATTTCTGTGCATAAATTTAGAAGTGCAGCCTGATATGTTAGAGTTGCTGTCCGCCATACCAAAGGTAATTTCTAATAGCATCTGTTGAGATTACCTATGAAAGGCAAAATTTATGGTTCCTTTAGTTTGGTTCTCTCCCTTAATACAGGAGGAAACTAGGACTGAAAAATCATAAAAGAATTGGCTAAATTCAAACAGGTAGTTAGGGACAAATCTGGATCAAGATTTCATGGTCCTAATACACAAAGAAACTTTCTACTATAAAATTATCAATACTAAAACATTGCCTGCTTTCAACAGAAGAGTGTAAGTTTTAAGAGACTGGCATTTGATGTCATATCCATCTGGATCTTTCACTTACTGTGTTACCTTGGGCAATGTAGTTAACTTCTCTAAGCTTAAATTTCCTGTCCTACGAAATGAGGGAAAAAAAAGTACCCACCTCATCATTCTATTGGGGTATTTATGGAAATAAGCTATCCAGAGTTTGTCTCAATGACTAGCACATAAGCACCACCAAATTATTAGCTATCGTTATTAGCACTGATTTTATAAGAAAATAAATTGGTATAAATTGCGGGGGTCAGAAAAGTAACCCCTTTCCCTCCAAGGAAGTCACATCAGTGAAAATCTTCTCATTGAAGATGCTTTTTTTACTTTTTTTGGATTATTGGTTAAATGCGAATGTCACTGGAATCAATAACACTTTATTTTCAGCTAACACTTTAGCAGGAATTAAGGTTCTAACAGTAACTGGACTTAGAAGGACCAGTGGCTTCAGACTTCTGGGACGGAATGCATAAGTGACTCAGAGGTAAAGCAAAATGAGGTATAGGGATGTTGGAAAGGGAAATAGAAGGACACACAGTAAATGTCACTGTCTTCATCATTTTGTCTCACTGTGAAAATCTAGGTCGAAAGATTGTCTCTACGGGTATAACTCTTGACAAAGGAATTATTGGGTTTGGTGGTTTTGTTTTCAAGCTGTGTAAATATACACAAAGATAAATAGTGATTTTGGTTATTTGACCACTATAAATTACTTGGCTAAAACCATTTACAGCTGAGGCAAAGAGAATTGAGTTGGTCATGCTTCTGTTTTAGCCTGAATTATCAGTATAAATACAGTATCCATTGCTGGCAGAGGTCTGATGCATTATAAAAAACTCTGCCCATGAGCAAAAGTGACAGGGGAGAAATGAGCAGCTGAGGCTTTGCAGGGTTCTCTGAACGTGGAGGAAACTGGCCATTTGAAAATCTTGTAAAAACCATGGCTTACATGATTGTAACAACAGATCAGGTTGAACGAGGGAAACAGGGAAGTTGGCAGAAGAATTCCTCAAAGAGAGCAACACAATTTGAACAATGCATCTATATAGATTGCATTTTACTTGACATTTGCATTGCTGAAAGCCAAATCAAACTGGAGTTTGTAAGTATGGTTAACAGGAATCACTGGTGGTTGCTTCTCCACTTTATCCCACGTCAGCTTCATTCAAATCCTACCTCTTACCCTCGGTTATTTTGCAGATTCTTCATGCGCGCATCATGCCAGCTTCCTTTCTAGAAGAAAGCTGTTATTGGGTACTCTGGACAACCTTTTGAACTGAAACAATTAAAAAGCAGTTGTGGTGGACAGACTCTATGGGGGTCCCCTGAGCCGTACTAACTGATATTTAGACCGTTGTGTAATCCCCTCACCTTCAGCGTGGGCAGGATACGTGACCTGCTTCTAAACAATAGAACACAGCAAAAATCACTCCTGTGATCAAGATACATAATAAGATTGTAACAGACATTTGTCAGGAAACTCTATTCCTTGCTGGCTTTGATGAAGTTGGGGATGGCCACAAAGCAAGGCACTGAGGGAAGCTCCTTGGCAACAACCAGTAAAAAGGCGAGGGCATCTTCCAGCTGACAGCCGGCAAAAGGGAAGGCCTCTGTTTATATCATTTAAGGACCGAAATCCTGCTACTGACCATGTGAGCTCAGAAGTGGATCCTTCCCAAGATGAGCCTCCGATGAAAACTGGCCCTGGTGACACTTTGCAGCCTTGTAGAAAACCCAGTAAGGCTAAGTTTCTCACGACCCACCGAAACAGTGAGATAATAAATGTCTGTTGCTTTAAGCCATTCAGTTTGGGATAATGTAGTTATGTAGCAATATATGAGTGGTAGATCAGTGGTATTGAGTAAATTATTGTAAAAATCATATTTTTAAATGTATTGCTAAGCTGTCACAAAAGGAAACCCCAGATATAAAAATCAAAAAGAAAACAACAGTAGGATTAAACCTGGATTTCATCCTGTGGATTTATTTAATAACCTAAATATGTTGAGTTTTGCTTTGACTGTGGCATGGGGCACTGAAACACACACAAACACACACACACGCAAAGTCTAGGACTTTGCCACATAAAGAAATATAAAGAAACCCTTGGGGAAAAAAAATCTAGCTGCATCTGCAATGCAAAGAAGAACAAAAAATAAACAACAAAGAACAGAAAAGTACAACAAAATAAATTGTTTTTCTCTAACCTAGCATTTAGTAGAATAAAAACAAATAATCTCTCCTGAGAATTCATAAATACAAGCCAATTTTATGTGAGTTTTTGGTCCAAATTCAGACTTACATAGTCCGAAAATTTTCTAGTGGAAAATTTAGTTTAAATTAATCAAGATAGATAGTGCACCAGGAGATTGGAACAAGTGCATGTTAATCTTATTAACAAAATTGAACTTGAATCTAAGCATTAAAGAATTCCAATAGATAAAATTCCAAGGAAAATAAGCCATTCACAGTAAAAAAAAAATTCAAAAATACACAATGAAACAAAATACAAAGAGAGAGAACCAGCAGAAGCAACAATGGCAAAAATAAAAAAACAAAAATTTCAGATATAATAATTGTCAATTATAAAATATTAAATAATGATGTTTAATATAAAAATACAACCTTGAAACTTTAAAATACAAGCAGAGAACAAGAAACCATAAGTAAATAAGCAGATTTGAGAAAAAATAAGATATATTTTCTGGAAATAAAGCACATTAAATACCTTACATGAAGAGAGATTATTGTACTAAATAAACAGATATGAAAAAATACACTAAGTGCAATCAGCAAAGAGAAAAAGATGTGAGAGGTTAGTGTCAGAGAGAATAGAATGAGCGGGTCTAACATATTACTATATTATATTAATATAAAAATAGTATGAAACTCAAGCAGCACTTTAGAAAATATCTGGTCTTAAAGCCTTAAGTTATAAAAGAAAAAAGATTCAAAAATTTATGAACTAAGCCTCCATTATATGAAGTTATAAAAAACATCGATTCAAACTAAATCCAAAGAAAATAGAAGGGAGAAAATAAATATAAAAAACAAAAGTTAATGAAATGAAAAATAAATGTATAATATAAAGGATCCTCAAATTGAAAAGCAGATTCTTTGAAAGAGATAATAAACTTGATAGAAATCCTTGTTGAATTTATCAGGAAAAAAAGAATATACACAAATAAACAGTAGTAAGAATAAGAAAGGTCACATAATTATAGATGTTGCTAATGCTAAACAACTAATTAAAGCATATTATGAATAACCTTATATTCCAAGCAATCTGTAAAATTGAATGAAGTAAATAAATTACCAGAAAAATAAAATAAAATAATTCACTACAGAAGAAATAGAATATCGAATTGTCCTTTTATCATCAAAGACTTTATATCATTATTTAAAATATTCCCTCAAAAACACTTCAGGACTATGTATTTTTAAAGATAGTTTCTACAAAATATTTAGAGAATATATAACTTTAATTTTACCAACTTCCAGGATATAGAAAAAGATAAAATGCTTCTTTGTTCATTTTATGAGGCTGGAATAATTTTCATAACAAAACCAAACAAGAGCAAAACAAAGAAAATTACAGGTAAATCACACTCATGAGCAACACTGAAAAAAAATCATATGGGGAATATTGAAACATTGAAAGTAATACATCATTACCAAGTTGGGTTAACTTCAAGAATCCAGGGAAGATTTAATAGGGGAAGATCCAATAGAAGAAATCCTAATGGATTAAAGGAGATTATGGAATAATCTCAGATGATGTGAAGAAAATAAATTTTAAATACAATTTAACACCTATTCATAACAAACTTCTTAAAACTTAGACATAAAAGAATTTTCTTAATCAGGTCAAGAGCAGCTGTAAATACAAGTGAACAAAAAAAGCTACAGAAAACAATGTAAGTAATACCTGCTGTACTGCTAATCAATATTATATTGGATATCCTCCCAATGCAGTATGGAAAAGGAATACCAAAAAAGAAAGAAAATATACTGGAAAATTAAAATCAAGCAGTTGTTTGAAAATAATTTGATGGTCTAAACAGAAAATCCAAAATAATCTACAGATTCAACAAAATTCCTATCAGAATCCTAATAGTCTTATTTTGTCAATTAACAAGCTGATCATAACATTTATTTAGAAAGGTAAAGGACTAGAATAGCTATAACAATAGTGAAAAATAAGAACAAAAAAA
>NW_012155618.1:753177-764378 GCF_000956105.1 Propithecus coquereli | reverse complement strand
AAGATGCTAATTACCCCAAATAAGATATATGGAGTCAATGCAATCTCAATCAAAACAATAACAGAGTTTCAACAAGCTAAACCTAATGTGGCATTTGTTTAGATAAAGGACAAAGACCAACGAAACAGACTAGAAAGTATCAAAACAAATTCCACGTATTTGGAAACTTAATTTACATCAGAGCAGATATTCCAGATTTAGGAACATGAAATGAACTATTAAATTAATCAAGTGTTAAAATTTGCAACACATATGGAAAAAAATGAAATTATGCCTCTATATCGCACTATACTCAAAATCAACTTCAGGTGAATTAGAAACTATAAAATTTTTTAGGAAACATATTATGGCCTACAGATAGGGAAACATTTCTTAAACTACAAAGTGTGCAAACCATTAAGGAAAATATTGATAAATACAAGTAGAGTAAGATTAAGAACTCTCCTCATCAAAAAAACACAAATAAAGGAATAAAAACACAGAAATAAGGTATTTGCAATAGATATAACTGATTGTATATAGAACACCTATGAATGTGTAAGGAAAACATAACAACTCTGTAGAGAAAAAGAGAGCAAAGTATTTCACAGAGGGGGAAATACATATGGTTCATAAATATGTGGAAAAAATTCAACTTTATTAAAAAAGAATAATAATTTATAGCAAAAAACACTGGAATGAGATTTACCGTAAACCTATCAGACTGGCAAAAATTAAGAAATCAACGATCCAAGTGTTAGAAAAGGTGTGGAAAAATGGGCAATGCACACACTACTGAAAATGTACAAATTACTATGTAGAAAATATTTTGATATTATTTGCTGAATTTGAATATGTAAATGCTATAAGAACCAGTAATTACCATGTTCCTTGGAAGATAGATTGTACATCATAGGTATACACCTTAGGAAAAATCTTGTATATGTATATCGGGTGACACAAGAATGGACGTAAGAGCAGTGTCCACAAGAACAAAAATCCTGAAGTAATTATGTCAACCAACAGTAGAATAATAAATTACTTGAATATTTATTCAATGGTAAAAATGAATGAGCTGCTAGTACATGCATCAATCTCGGTAATCTTAAAAAAATTCATATATAAATTTTAAACAATGTCAAGCAAAGAAAGCATACCTCAGAATAATACATATAGTAAGAGGTTTTAATAAAAAGCAAAACTAAGGAAAACTCCAATAATATATTCTTTAAGAATACCTACACAGGTATTAAAATCTGGGAAAAGGAGCAAGAAAATGATAACTCAAATTTGCAGTTGTGGTTAACTCTGGGAGTTGAAGTGGGAGAGGTAACACAGGAAGCCTTAAAACACAAATAATATCTTGTCTCTTAATCTGGGTAGTCATAACCAGATGGTCGTTTTATAATTATTCGTCAAACTATAAAGACATATTTTCAACATATTTTACAATTTTGAAAAATTGTTCTACAGTTGTATTCACTACCACTTGGGACAGGTTATACTCTTCCTCTCCTGATCCTCCCTCGTGAGTTATATTTGTTTTTAAGTGCTTGGCTCCCTGAGAATGTGAATGGAGAAAAGTCTTGTCATAACTCCAGACACTGCAATGAGCTGCTTGTCCCTGGGCATGGCTACCATCTCGCAAGTGCCGCTGATACTCTGAGGCAGATCAGCACCAAAGCTACCCTGTGGGCTGTGCAGTCTTCCTCACCTCATTGCAATGATGTATTCTGAACAAAGGTCGGAGAATGTCTTTCTCCCCTACTTAGTTACATTCTGCCCCTCTGGATAACCAACAGTGTTGCTTTGCCTAAGGTCTTAATGAGTTTTACTGAAAATAAACCTTGCATTTTGTGCTAACATCCCCTTCCCTAGAGTTCATCCTAGAGTCCATGAGGTGTAATATTAGAATGCAAATAACTGAATTAATATGATTTTTCTTTACATTTATCTGAAACATTTGTCCTTAACTGGACCAGGATGATCTGCTTCATTCCTTTTTCCTTGGGACACATTTTATTCTCTGGGATTTCTATCTCTTCTGACAAGTATGCTCTCTTTCCACCAAAATTCCCCACAGCTTTCCAAATGTTGGAAGAGAACAAGTCTTTTGTCAAAAATAGAGCCTTGAAATACTGTACACAAAAAATACAATATCACTATTGTTGATAATAGTACATAAAAGATATTTCAAACTTCAAAGCATAGGGAAGCAGTGAAATTAATTGTGATATGTCCACATAATAGAATTCTTCCTCACTAATATGATGTAGAAGAATTTGTTTAAATTAAAGGATGCCAATTATATAAATTTAAGTATAAATGCAAGTTACACAGTATGACATATTGTTTGTGAGGCTGTGTGAGTGTATGTGTGCACTTATGTGTGTATGCATGTTTGATAGGTTGTACACAAAGATATTAACAATGGTTAGTTCTGGGTAGTAAGATTACTAGTGATATTTATTTTCTATTAAAGAATAAGATATAATCAGTTATTTGATTCTTAATTTCTCTTTACTACTAACATTTCTTAAAGATATTAAAAAGCTGAGCTGCAATTCCTACAATCCAATTTATATATTTGCTTTAATAAACACATAGCAATCAATGCTTTGTTTATTAAGTATAGTCCCTATATACCTGAATGTCTATAAAGAAGATGAAGAGAGTTGAAAGAAAAATTGATAACATAAAATTCTAAACTGCCAATCATACTTACCCAAAGGCTTGAAATAATATCTAATTTTACTGTTGTTCAATATAAAAAGATATTTCTTGTTCTTTAATTAAGAAAAAAGACAATCTCAGTGAAAGCACTAAGAATAGAAGCATTGCTTTTATTTTTTCTTATTAAGAAAATAACAGGTATTCATAGAATGGAAGTGTTTTTTGATTGCGTTAAAATTGATAATCAGTTACTCTTGTCATTATCAAATATACAGGAGAAGAACAGTAAATTGGAATTAAACAAATCTGTATATAAGCCTAGCCTAACCAAGACAATTTATATTATTAATATTGATTTTAATGTTTTTTCTTTATTCTTCCTATTTTTTGTTTTATTCTAGCAAAATCTTAAGTCAAATATAGAAAACAAAAGATAGTATAACAAAAAACACAACTGCAAACCCACACCACATTACATCTTTCTCAGGTCCAGTGGGATCCAGGGAGAACCTGAAAACCTTGCCGTGCTTGGATACATTTTTTGACACTGTGCAACAATAGAAGGTGCCAAGTTAAAATAGAGAGGAAAAAACAAAACAAAACAAAACGGAATTTTAGAGCCGTGTCCACTGATATGCATTTAAGTAAATATGTACCTTTTGGATTATTATATTAGATGTTTGAGCTAAGCAGGTGATATGTCCCAGGATCCAGTGTAATCTGTGCAAGAATTTCCTATTAAACTGTCAGTCACCAAACACTAGGTTTCAAAAAGGACAAAGATGTACATTGTGTTTTCTAATTTGTTACTTCCCAAAATTATAGCACACAATGTGCCCCCAAATACAAATGTCTAATAATCATAATAAAAATGACCAAATTTGTCCATATGTGGGCAAACATACCAGAAAAGCACATACATCTCCATTGTTTATAAATATATAAGTGTTAAAATATAAATTACTAAAAACAAATAAGACTGTTTTTAGTGTCTCCTGAAAGACACAAATCACAAACTGAAATAGGATGTGCACTCTGTTCAAAGTTTTCATTATTTATTTCCTTTATTAAGAAAGATGTTTTAAAAGAGGAACAAGCAGTAGTGGGAGTTCCACTTGGGTCACAGTCAACACTGTAGTTGTATGGAAAAATCATCCTATATATAATAAGTTACTCAACAAAACCTTGTTATTGTCAGCCACTGTGCTATAGATGACACATAAAATGGAGAGAAAAATAAAGTCCCTTCCCTCTAGTGAGGAAGGCAGATGATTTTCAAATAAACAGATTGAAATCTGTTTTAATAAGTAAGTGTATAACGGGATGATTTTTTTTTTCTTTCTACCCTGACCTTTTCTTCCCTTTCACATTCCCATCTCTACTTCTCCCACTACCTATTTAGTTTTTGCTTGTGAGAGGGTGTATTTGATAAGATGGAAAAAGGTCCTAGAGAAAAAGTTATGGCACATAGTAGCCAATATTAAAAACAAAAACAGTGTTTCTCTTACACATGATTCCCTCTGAAAAGTCTAACAGATCTAGTACGTCCTCCTACAACAACAAAACCAAGGGACTGCTACTATCTTATCTCTCTGGGACAGAAGCGCAAAGCAGAGCAAGATGTATAAAAGATGGTACTATGAAGGAAAGACAGCAAAAGAAGGAAGGCCTTAGGATGGGACTCAGAGACATCCAGCTAAGGTATGGGCAACACAATGTAAAATGTAGCCTTTTTGTATGCTCCTCTGATTTCCATGCCATCATAAAACATAATGTTTTTTGTTTGTTTGTGTTTTGGTTTTCCTTTTTTTTGGTTTTGGATCCAATGCTGCAGGCATACACAAAGGCATCAAATGTCTGATCATAAAGTAAATACCAATGATAGAAATTAACATGTGATAGCCATAAAAGTCAGGGAAGATACTTTCAGGAAGGAATGTTTTATCTGAGACCTGAAAGAAGACAAATTCAGGAAGTAAAAAAAAAAATGCTGGGAGGTAGGGGAGACAGGGTGCTAAAAGATGACAGACAAGTCAGTCATTGACAAGACCATACAGAGCCTTCATGACTACATTGAGAATTTTATTCTTCACCCTGAGAACAAGGAGAAGCCTTTGAAGATTGTAAGAGAGGATGTGACAAGATTATCCAGACAATATGTAGATATGATCATTCCACTCCAGGTGGAAAGCACTATAGAAGGAGCTGTGGCTAGAGGCAGGGAGGCAAAGCAAAGGCTATAGTGTCCAGGAGAGGTGATGGACACTTACACCAAGCAAGTTAGCAGTGGAGATGAAGGGAAACAGACTCAAGAGGTATTTGGCGGTGAATTTGGTGGAGGCAAATGGGTAATGAATTGTATATGAAGAGGGTAAGAGAAGGGGAAGACATGAAGATGACTCATCACTCCTGCCATGTGATTTGGGTGAATGCTGGTGCCAGTGGGTAAGATGAGGAAAATGGGGCAGAGCGGGTGCGGCAGGGAGAGTTTCAAGACAAACACACATATCGGTTAATTTACCTCAAGTTAGAGCCAGGACATATTTGCTAAATCAAAAATTTGAACAAAATATGTGCAAGAAATTCAGTTAAGAAGTGTGGGTTGATAAAAAGATATAATAATAGCAAATATTTGGTGAGTTCTTCCTCTGTGACACCCACTGGTCAGAGTATTTTATATATATAAACTCATTTAATCCTTGCAACAACCCCATGAAATAAGTAACATCGTTATCTTCATTTTATAGATGAGAAACTGAGGAATAGGGTGGCTCTGTAACTTACCCAGTTATTTTTTTTTTTATTTCAGCATGTTATGGGGGTACAGATGATTAGGTTACATATGATGCCCTTACCCTCCCCCCCCCCAAGTTCGAGCTTCAAGCGTGTCCATTCCCCAGGAGGTGCTCATCGCACTCATTTTCTGTGCATATGCCCGTCCCCTCCTCCCCGCTCCCCCCTCCCCTTGCCCAACATCCAATACATGTTATTCTTATATGTGCACTTAAATGTTGATCAGCTAATACCAGTTTGATGGTGAGTACATGTGGTGCTTGTTTTTCCATTCTTGGGATACCTCGCTTAGTAGAATATGTTCCAGCGCTTTCCAGGAGTATATAAGAGGTGCTATATCACCATTGTTTCTTAAAGCTGAATAGTACTCCATGGTATACATATACCACAGTTTATTAATCCACTCATGTATTGATGGACACTTGGGTTGTTTCCACATCTTTGCAATTGTGAATTGTGCTGCTATGAACATTCGAGTGCAGGTGTCTTTTTCATAGAGCCATTTTTGCTCTTTTGGGTAGATGCCCAGTAATGGGATTGCTGGGTCAAATGGTAGTTCTACTTGTATCTCCTTAAGGTATCTCCATATTGCTTTCCACAGAGGTTGCACTAGTTTGCAGTCCCACCAGCAGTGTATGAGTGTTCCTACCTCTCCGCATCCACACCAACATTTATTGTTTTGGGTCTTTTTGATAAAGGCCAGTCTCCCTGGAGATAGGTGATATCTCATTGTGGTTTTGATTTGCATTTCCCTGATGATTAGAGATGTTGAGCATTTTTTCATATGTTTTTTGGCCATTATTCTGTCTTCTTTTGCAAAGTTTCTGTTCATATCCTTTGCCCACTTTTTGATAGGGCTGTTTGATTTTTTCTTGCTGATTTTTCTGAGTTCTAAATAGATTCTGGTTATCAGCCCTCTGTCAGATTTGTAGCACGCGAAAATTTTCTCCCATTCTGTGGGTTGTCTGTTTGCTCTTGTGACCATTTCTTTGGCCGTGCAGAAGTTTTTTAATTTGATCAGGTCCCATTTATTTATTTTGGTTGTTGCTGTGATTGCCTTTGGGGTCTTCTTCATAAATTCTTTGCCTAGGCCAATGTCTAGAAGAGTATTTCCAACTTCTTCTTCTAGAATTCTAATAGTTTCACTCCTTAGGTTTAGATCTGTGACCCAGAGTGAGTTGATTTGGGATTTGAAACTAGGGAGATTGGCTCTGCAACCCATACTTTTTTAATCTGTACCCTATTATGTAAAATAAGATTTGGTAGGTCTTATGATCTGGCTAAGAAGATAATACTTTAAAAAAACAAGGGATATATTAAAATTGAAAAGCCTCTTGTTATTGAAATCTAGTAAGCTCGGGAGATTCTTCACGTGTACTGAAGTTTAAATGCACAAATGACTGAACGTATCTTAGTCAAGATAGTCTAGAATAAGCTTCAGTCACAGTCAACCCCAAAATATCAGGCTCCTCATTGCTAGACCACCCACAGCCAAAGAATAAGATCCTGAATCTTCAGCCAAAAGTATTAAACATTCCCTGTTGTTTTCTTCTGTTGAGCCCACCTATAGCCACGACTCTTGAACAGAGGATCTCAGAGAATCATCACCTGGTTGAGAGCCACGGCAGATCAGAAATATTCATTACAAGTAAAATGTATTCCAACTCAAGATGTAATACTGAATATCAATCCGAAGACAAATAGAACAGAGCCAGGGATAGAGGCAAAAATTAATGTATTAAATGCAGAAAATAATTATCAATGCATTTAAAGTTATTTCTCATTACCAGTGATAAGACATGGTTTACTGTAGCCATCCATAGTCCTTTGGGGGTGCTGGAGTAGCTTTGAAAGAAAGAGAAATCCAGCCTGACTGACACCAAACTGTGTGAAAGGGAAGTGTTACATTCTACTACACCACTTTTAAATCAGAGATATTTAGAGGAAAGATCTCTTCTGAGTTCTTCTTAAGATACCTGGTCCCTGAGCACACAGGATCAGAATTTTACTGAACATCATAGCCCATGGGTCCTTTTCCCATCTAGTACCAACGGGTTAGCAAACAACCAATAAGATAGCATAAATGCAATTAGGAGAAAAGTTGAATAAAATTAAGTCAGTGCTGGTTGTAATTAGGAAATTTTAAGTGAAGCAATTTGTCATCGCACTGCAGTGTGAAGTAAAGGGAAAATTTTCACCTCATGCAAAAATTTCCTATTGTTCTTTCCCTAAATTTATAGTCAAAATAACAATTGTAATGTATATGAACCTCTGATAATTCTAAAGAGAAAAATAAATTTATAAAATTAATAATTAAAAGTAAACATAAGATGACACAAGAAAAATGAAAAAATGTATAAATATATATGCATATGTATATGCACAGATATATGCATATGCACACATGGAAAATATACACACATATACACAAAAAGTATTAAAATACACTCAAAAGAGGTAGATATTTTGACTGAACCAGTTACTTGGAAAGATATTGAAAAAATTATCAGTTTTAAAAATAGATAAGAAAATAAAATCCCCCTCCAGAAAAGGCTGAAGGCATGAGTTATTCCACGAGAAGTTGCTTTTAAATAATCATGCACCAAAGAATTCCCATAATATATAAATTTATCCAGAGCACAAAAAGAAGTGAAGCTTTTCAATTCATTTACTCAAGCTAGCCTAATAAACCTGTTACAAAGCACAATAAAAGAAAACTATACCAATCTCACATCCCAATGTAGAAGTTCTATATAATACACCAGCAAATCAAATACAGAAGCATATTAATAGAAAAATAGACATTACAAAGGACTGGTTGGGAAAAAAAAGGAACATTTTAATGCAAGGAAATATGTTGACATAATTCACACAGTGTAATGCGATTTCAGATTTTCAGATCTTGAGTTAGACAAATGAGGCTTCCAGTTCCAGCTCTACAAACTGTTGGCTGTGTGACCTTGGGGGAATCACCTAACCATTCTGTGCCTCTGTATTCTCACAGACAAAATGGAGAAAAATATTGTCCACCATATAGGTTTATTTGTGAGGATTAAATAAGAAAATGTATGTAAAGTTCCTAGCACTTTGCTAGGAAAAAAATACCAGGAAAATCCTCAATAAGTATCTCTTATTATTGAATAGGCAGAAAACAATAAAAAAGCATTTGATAAAACTTAATACCCATTCCTGATCTTTGAAGTAATAAACTAGAAATAAACAAATAATATCAGAACATGACAAAGACTATGTCTCAAACCATGAGAATTATGCTTAGTGATAAAACACTAAAGAACTTCCTAATATATTCAAGAATAAAACACAGGTGACCTCTATCACCCAGAGTTAGCCAAACTGCAAGGTTAGGGGCACAGTATTCTAAACTACCATGTCTTTCCAAGATATCAAACCCCAAATGCAAGGAGTTTGGGTCTAACTACAGAGTTTGGGGGAAAAGTGCACACAAGACTACCCTCACTTCCAACACCAGCTACAAGTTCAGTAGGTTCACGAAAGCACCCACAGGTTTAGTAATTTGCTAGAACTTCAGCCAGGGACCAGGCCCTCTAATCCTGGAAAAGATGAATTCATTAGCTCACCCCTTAATCAATCCCTTACTTGGAGCCACATTAGCAGCCCAGGGAGCTTAATGGCATGGCACCAAATTCCAGGCAAGGGGACACCATGCCACCAGCAAATCAGCTCCTGTTCTGCTAGCCAAAATCAAGCTTGCTGCCCAACTTTCTCCAGAACAGGAGATATACTGGATGTGTGGCACCTGAGCATACTGGGTACTACCCCTTACTGGAAAGCCTGCTGCTCCCTGGGCCTAGTATATCCATATATTCAAATTGCCCAGGATTCAGCTACCTTGCCTTTCCCGTTGGATGGCCAGGGCGGCCTACACATGCAGGCACTTCCCTTAATTCCGCTTTTTGCCTTTACGGCAACAGCATCTGCTGCCAGAGTAGTCACAGGAGGCACATCATTAGGCCTGCAGCAGTCTTTGGCCATGGAAGTAGTACAAGGCCTGATGAAAACTAACCATACACTTGCCCTCTTACAAGAACAGTTCGATTCATTGGTGGGGGTCGTCTTACAAAACAGCGGGTGCTCGATCTTCTAACTGCAGCAGAAAGGGGCACCTACTTTTCCTTAAAAAAACAGTGCTGCTTCTACGTTAACAGGTCAGGACAGATTCAGGCAACATCAGTGCCACTCTAAAGTCTGCCTTCAATCTCCAGACGTGAGGTGAGACCTCTAAGGCCCTGGCGGGTGTCCTTAATAATTTCCTTGGTCACCCCATTACTCTGCATTCTGGGAATTCTTATATTGGGACCAATCCTCACAAATTTTCTAACTAAATTTATTTCATCCTGTCTAGAGGCCATCAAGGTACAAATGGTCCTACATTCTCCAACAGCCCTGGTGCCTACCTCCTCCTCACACCTACAACTACAACAAGAACATGCTGAGAACATATACTGAAGTCCCCTGGAGAGAACCCCCCAGGGAACCTGTAAGAAGCCACCCTAATAGGGATTGTCATTCCCACTCAGCAGGAAGCAGCCAGATGAGTCTATGCCCCTATCCAATGATTTCGGCCTCTAGAACAAAAAGTGGGGAAATGTTAGGTAGATAGTGAGGGATTCCAGGTCTCCTAGGAATGAGAGTGGGTGTCTTGCCTTGGTGAAATTGCCCCGTCTGGGAAGAAGGACAAGAGTGGGCCTTAGGACCCCATCTTGGTCCTGCCCACCCTAATCCTCTCCCAAGCAACCGACATACCTAGAGTAGGAGGGAATACCCTATGAATCTGCCAATCATAACTTACTGCACCAACTACAAAAGAATGCAGAGAACTCTCTCACCTACGGGCCAAGCAGCATAGGTACAATAAAGTCCAGAAAATGACCTAGAACCCACATGGATAGTAAGACTCAGGTCATGCAATTCCCAACCGTCCAATCAAAGTGGTTCCATGGTAACATTTAAACCACGAGCAGATCCCTATCCAGACACCATAAAATGAGACCCAGAGCATAACCAAACTCTCTTTTTTCTGCTACAACAAAGGGTCTGGTCTTCATCTGTGGTGTATGTATCCTGCTTTATAAACCTGTATCTTGCTCTTGTTCTATAATCCCATCTTTGTCTCCTCAATAAACCTCATTTTCATGCTTGCCTTACTTTGATGTGTCTAGTCATTCTTTGGTAGTGCGTCAAGAGCCAACATTTCAGACTGAAACCTGACAGAAAGATCACGGAACTCTCTGGAAGCCATTATATACACAGTTATGGTTTATTACAAGGGAAGTAAACATATTACATATTAGCCAAAGGAAGAGACTCACAGAGCAGAGTCTGGGAGGGTTATAAATGAGAAGCTTCTGTTCTCTTTAAGATGAGTTATTTTCACCATCAATATGTGACAATAAACATGGACTATTGCTAACCTGGGAATCTCATTCAAGCTTTGGTGTCCAGAGGTTTTACTGGAGTTTCATTACATAGGTGTGATTGATTGATTGATTGTCCATGTTGTTGAACTCAGTGTTTCAGTGTTTATCTTCTTCCCCCACCCTAGAGGTCAGGCTGATATCATGTGAACCAAGAGGCCCACCATAAGTCACCTCATTAGCATAAACTATCATGTATGGAGCAGGTATGGGGCCCACCATGAATAACAAAGACTCTTACCACTCAGGAAGTTCCAAGGGTTGAAAGTTTATCTCCCAGGAGCCAGGTAAAAAATCCAG
>NW_012155618.1:746578-748771 GCF_000956105.1 Propithecus coquereli | reverse complement strand
AAGAGGAATGAACAATATGAGAAGACTCCCCTTTAAGAGCTTCTCTCAGCTTCTCAGCAACATACCTGGGAAGACTAAAAAAAAAAAAAAAAGATAACATCAAACTCTGGGAGAAATGTGCACCAAATGTACAATACATGGAAGAGAAAATCCTCACAGAAAACAATCCAGAAGGAGGGGGAAATGTTGGTGCAGAAAACTGTCATCTGCACAATGTCTTCGTAGGTGAAGAGCTGTAGGGGAGACAGAAACAGGAGCATCGTGGTGGTTGTACATACTAGGCACTGTGGATTTCCAAGACTCATTTTAATAAGAGTGATGGGAAGAGAGAAAAGTAAAGAAATCATCCTTCCATTTCGCATGAGCATGTTAAATGTGTTTTATTAAAACAGTGGAACTTGCACTAGTCTGTGTATCTACCTTAGGGGATAGATCTCTGAAGGGGATTGCAGCTGCATCGATGTGTATGCATGGCAATGTCTTATGTTTACCTAGATAACTCAGCAATTTGGTTTTCTGTCTAACGAAAAAGATGTGATATAAAGGGACTTACCCATGTACATGCTCGCTTCCTGGAAAACAGTATTTTATTTGAAACAATGTGACAAATCCCTCCCAAGTTGAAAGTAATCAAAAGTAGCAACTGAATACATCATTTCTGAATTCAAGATGAGCAAATAAAAAGTTTAAAAATAAATCAAAACATGGCAAAATCTATAAGTGAATACTTTAAAAACAATGTTGATCAGAGAAATGAAATAGTATGCTTTAGTCAAAAGGAAAATAATATCTCTGCATAAGATCTGAAACATGAAACAGAAGAAAAACAGTGCAATGAGATAGATACCATTACACCTTCATTGTGATGGCTAAAATTAAAAAGACTAACAATAGCAAGTGTCAATAAGAATGTGGCATAACTAGAATTTTCATACATCAATGATGGGACTGTAAAATAAGACAGCCACTTTGGCGAAAGATGTGGCAGTTTCTCGTAAATTTAAATATGAAATTGTCATGTGTTTCGGCAGCTCCACCTCTACATCTTTAATTTAGAAAAATAAAAATATATTTCTGCAAAAAGACTTACACAAGATTGTGTATGACAGTTTTCTTCACAATGGCCAAAACTAGAATCAACTCAAATATCTTTCAATAGGTGTACAGATAAATTGTGATGTAGTCATACAATAGAAAACCACTCACAACGGGAGCGATAAGATGGCTGACCAGAGACGCCAGCAGGCTCCCGAGTTGCCAGAGAGCCTTTCTACCCTCATGATCCCAAAAGCTGCTGCCGCCAGTGAACTGGGAGCTACTTGAGGACAAAGCACCAGCCTGCCAGCTCCCTTGAGGCACTAAGCATCACCACAGACCCGAGCCAAAACAGTAGGTGCTATACTGCTTCTCCACCCACCACGCCCCTTTGTCCTCCCCAGGAGGCCTTCAGTTTTCATCTTGCTCATTCCCCCGTAAACATTTCCCAACTCCGGCCCAGACTGCAGGAGCCTCAGGGGGCTAATGGGTCCCAGGGTATCTGCATGATCCCAGAGTCTGAACATTCTGGTTGGCTGCCTTCTACATAGAGGGACAGAAACAACCAGAGTGCTCATTTTCCACCATCCAGACACTTTTCCTCCCTCTCCCCTCTCCCATCCATGGCTGCCAAGAGAGACAATTGAGTCGGGGCTCTTAGGAGCCTGCAGCTTCCCCTCCGTTGATGCATATACCACACCAGGGCTTCTACAGAGAGAGGGGCTCAAACCTTTCCTCTTAAAGACCTGCAGAGGACTAAGGGGTACTCAGACCCTGAGCTCCCTGCTCACCAGCCCTTCCTGGTGCTACTTGCCCGGCTGCTCCATGAAAGCAGGGCACAGCCTGAAGTGCAGGGACATCAAACCTGCTTGAGTACCCCATAGGCAACTCAGGACCATCACATTTCTCCCTGGAATAGTCAGGAATTAATCTTTGGGGACCCAGAGACAGGCCCACAGGCCATATTCCATACCCCCAGAACTTTACCATGTTGCTCAGGGGCATTGAGGGGAGATTTGTGAACTAACCATAAGAATGCTAGAAGAAAATGTTGGAAAAACTCTTCTAGATATTGGCCTAGGCAAATATTAATAATTTAGGAAGAAGATACCAATGGCAATCACAGCAACAACAAAAATAAATAAATGGGACTTGATT
>NW_012155618.1:743815-746243 GCF_000956105.1 Propithecus coquereli | reverse complement strand
AATCATGAAGGAAAATATTAATAGATTTGGAAAACATTAATATTTTTCTACTCTGAAGAACATGTAAATAAAATGAAAAGAAAAACTAAAAAACTAATATATGATTAAAAAGAATAAATTCTTATGATAAAGGAGAGCTCTTATAAATCAATAGTAAAATTATCAAAAATTTTAAATGGGCAATGTATATTTTTAATGAGACATAGAAGAACCAAAATTAACAAGCATATAAAAAATATTTCTTACTACTAATAAAAAATAAACATTATTGTAGTGAAATATATATACACACACACATACACAGAGAGAGACAGAGAGAGAGAAAGATATTGGTTTTTATCCATGGTTCCTGGCTCATAACTCTCATAGTCCTTGTTATAATGTTGGAGAACTCTAGTCCTCAGAAGCAGCCTCAGGAGGCAAAATCTCTCTGACCTACTCCTGTCCTTCCTTCACCTGCCTTACTTTGATGTGTCTGGTCATTCTTTGGCTAAATGTATCATTTAGCCACTCAATACCATGTTTCTAAAGCATATTTAAGAAAATATAGTACTCATAATATAGTCTTAAATAAAAAGAGAATATACCAATTTAATACAAAAATGTACAAAAGTATAGACAATGGTTATCTCGAGATTATGGAAGTGTGTCTGATTTTTATGAAACAATATTAGTTTAATTGTCATAAATTGAATCAACACCCATTACTCTTTAATCTGTTATTTATTCATATTATAATAAGGCACTCCACTGAAACAGTAACGGGAGCTCATTTCCATCAGAGATTGTGGAATAAAGTAAACCACTCCCCCAAATGCTGGCACCCATTCTGGCATGGCATAAACTTTATAATAAACTCTGAGGCCAAAAGAATCTCTCCCCGCCCCCCCCCCTCTCTCTCTCACTCTCTCTGTCTTCTCTCTCTCTCTCTCTCACCTGCTTTCTCTGTCACTGTGAAATTTAATCCTTTTGCTGATAGTCAGGCAATTTCAGTACTAAGGTCTTAAATCTGGATGGGGGCAGAGGGATAAAATGCTTTTCTCTGGACATATGTTCCTCATTATGTCACTCCCTTTACAGCTACTGCTTCAGGGTGACCTTGAAAGGAAACACCCTGCAGAGCCAGAAATTCATTATTGTTTACTAGAGAACAGTGTTGGAGTGTTCAATGTATAAGTTACTTTATTTCTCAGAGGTTGTGTGGCACTATCTCTGTGTCTATAAAACGAGTAGAGATACTTGTCTGTACATAAACCTTCAAAAGAGGTCCCACCCTGAAGAAGAGTATATGAACTTATGAGGTTCTTGGAAGTACATATGTTAAATATGCAATAAATAACTGCTAAATGAATAAATGGAGAATGAATGACATTTGTGTGGTGCCTGTTTTATAGCTTTTCATGCCTCATTTCTATCACCATCACCTGGGGAGAACTTTTTATAATAGTTTCCCAGGTTCCACCCCCCAGAAATCAAACTTCATCTAGTCTGGATAGGGACTTGACAAGGCTTCCACAGACAGTTGTATATGTTGTTCGCTGTACAAGGATCCTTAGCCACAGAAGCATGTAGAGATTGAAGTCCAGCCTGGACTTTTAGACTAGGCTCAATTTGCCCAGAAAAAGGAATGCTTTTTTTCCTAGTCCATGCAAAGGTGTGCCTAATGGCCAAGCCTTGAACCCAGGCATGCACCTTCTCAGATACATAAAACACCTTTTTTCTATTCACACAAAGATGCAATACAGACTAGCTATAGCCTTGGATCCAGGCATTCGGATTTTTTAAAAATTCCTTAAATAAAGCCAATGGACAGCTATGATTGAAAACCATAGGGCAACATCAACTGTTGTCAGTGCTGAGCTTCAATTCTTCCCTGCAGAATCTGTTTCCTATTTTTCTCTTCTTACAATTTTTCCCCTCTGTAATCTGTGATCCTTACCTTCATGTGCGCTAGCCTCCTGACTCTCACATAGATACCTATGCCCACGCTCTAGCCACACATTCTGTGAACCATAGTTTTACAGTTTCTAAATAGTAATCATGTCCAGAATTTTGAATTAATTATAATTCAAAACTTACAAATTCAAAATTTACACATAGTTCTAAGAGCTATATGTAATTCAAAACTGTGAACTTGGTTACTACATCTTGTGAGAAATTAGACCACCAACTGTAGAAGATATGTAAGTTGAGATCAGGGGGGCTGTGGCTTCCGTGAAGTTCATATTTGTCATAGTGGGAATGCTAGTGAGCTTGGGTGTAGTAATGGGTAAGAAATCTGCTGCTGCACGGCATTCAAAAGATATTTCATGTCTGTAAAAATTAAGCTCAGCATGGTGATGCACACCTGTAGTCCAAGCTACTCAGGAGGCTGAAGCAGGAGATCTCTTGAGCCCAGGAGTTCAAGGCTAGCCTGAGAAACAGCGAG
>NW_012155618.1:737783-741200 GCF_000956105.1 Propithecus coquereli | reverse complement strand
TAAAAAATTAAAAAGCTCTGCATACCTACAGAGATAATCAACAGAGCAAAGAGACAACCTGCAGAATGGGAGAACATATATGCAAGCTATATATCCTATAAGGGCTAATAATCAGAATCTACACAGAACTCAAGCAAATCAGCAAGAGAAAACAAACAACCCCATTAAAAAATGGGCAAAAGGCATGAATAAAAGCTTTTCAAAAGAAGACAGACAAATGGTCAATAAACATATGAAAAAATGCTCAACATCACAAATTATCAGAGAAATGCAAATTAAAACCACTATGAGATATCATCTTACACCAGTTACAATGGCTTTTATTAAAAAGTCCAAAAACAATAGACGCTGGCTGGATGCAGAGTAACAGAACACTTATGCACTGTTGGTGGGACTGCAAATTAGTACAACCTCTATGGAAAACAGTGTGGAGATTCCTCAAAGAACTAAAAGTAGGCCTACCAGTTGATCCAGCAATCCCACTACTTGGTATTTACCCAAAGGAAAATAAGTCATTTTATGAAAAAGACACTTGTATTCAAATGTTTACTGCAGCACAATTTACAATCACAAAGATGGAAAATCAACCCAACTATCCATCAATTCATGAATGGATTAACAAAATCTGGTATATATATGCCACAGAATACTACTGAGGCATGAAGAAGGATGAATTGAGGCCTTTTGCAACAATTTGGATGGAACTGGAGACAATTATCCTAAGTAAGTATCTCAAGAATGGAAAAACAAACATTACATGTACTCACTATTAAATTGGAACTAACCAGTGAGCACACATGTGCACACAGGGAAGTAAAACTCAATGGAAATCAAGCGGCAGGGGGAGGACGGGTTGGGCGAAACCCTACCTCATGGGTACAATGAACATTATCTGGGTGATGAGCACACTTATAACCCTGACTCAAGCATAATAAAAGTGATCCGTGTAATCAAAAGCATTTGTGCCCCCATAATATTTTGAAACAATAGGAAAAAAAAGAAATATTTGCAAAAAAAAATTAATACAATTACATGAACAAATCTCACAAATAGTATAGTGAATGAAAGAATCCACACAAAAACAGTATATGTCATATGGTTTCAAATTTATAAAATTTTCTGAAACAGATAAAACTAAATTGTAATTTAAAAACTCAGAATAGATGCCCAGTAATGGGATTGCTGGATCGAATGGTACTTCTACTTGTATCTCTTTAAGGTATCTCCATATTGCTTTCCACAGAGGTTGTACTAGTTTGCAGTCCCACCAACAGTGCATGAGTGTTCCTATCTCTCTGCATCCATGCCAACATTTATTGTTTTGGGACTTTTTGATAAAGGCCAGTCTCACTGGAGGTAAGTGATATCTCATTGTGGTTTTGATTTGCATTTCCCTGATGATTAGAGACGTTGAGCATTTTTTAATATGTTTTGGGAGGCGGGGACGGGTATTTGCATACACAAAGAGTGCAATGCACACCACCCAAAGGATGGACATACTTGAAACTCGGACTTAGCGGGGGAGGAGGGGGCAAGGGCAACATACGTAACCTAAACATCTGTACCCCCATAATATGCTAAATAAAAAAAAAAAAAAAAAGCTCAGAATAAATGTCTCTGGGACAGGAAAAAAGGTTGACTAGGAAGGGCTGTCGGAACTTTCTTGGTTGATGATAGATAAGGATCTAGGTCACTTACTGTATATATTTATCAAAACTTAGTGAATGACTTGAGATTTGTGCATTTTATTTATCGTAAATTTAACCTCAAAAGAAAATGGGAAATACATATTGAATTCTATCAACAATTAATTCTATGCATGCTGACGTATTTAAGGATAAAGTGCTGTTTTAGTTATCTATTGCTCTGTAACAAATTACCCCAAAATGTGGTGCTTTAAAACAACAAACATTTTTATATCAGTTTTTATAGATGAAGAATCTATATTAACTTAGCTTGTTGCTTCTGCCTCAGGTTCTTTCAGGAACTGGCAATCAAGGTGATAGCAGAATCTGTTGTCATCTGAAGACTTGACTGGGATTAAAGGAGCTTCTTCCGAACTTATGCACACGGCTGTTGGCAGGAGGCCTCAGTTCTTTTTCATGAGGTTTTTTCCATAGGGCTGTTCATGACCTGATAGACAGCTTCCCCAGAGTGAACAATCCAAGAAAGACTGCAAAAAGGAAGCCTTAGTGCCTTTTATGATCTAGCCTTAGAAGTCACACACCATCACCTCTTCCATCTTCAACTGGTCACACAGACCAACTCTGATACAATGCGGGACAGAACAACACAAAGGTGATAATATCAGGTGAGGATCATCTCAGGGCTGTCTACCACAAAGGTAGTGATGTCCGCACTTTTCTTTAAATGTACCCCAAAAAAGATGTATTGATAGATGAATAGATGAATAAATTTATAGACATAAGATGAAGCATATAGAGCAAAATATTAACAACTGTGGAATCTATGTATTAGGTATATATGTTCACTGTACAACTCAGTAAACTTGTCTATATGTTTGAACTTTTCAAAATAAAATATTGGTGAAAATCACTTAATTCTAAGGACATATGGGAAGACATGGCCTCCTCTAAATATAATAGAAAAGGTAATGTATAAGAAGAGCTCAGTCTAATTTGAAAGCAGAGACGCTAAAGGGTGGTGGCTGAAACGAGACATAAATGTTTTTGCAGGAAGAGCACTGGAAGAAATGCCTGCATTGGGTGTCCAGCAGAAAAGCCTGAGGGATCCCCAGAGTGGACGCCTTATTTGCTGCAAAATATCATGAGGAAAAGCAAGACACTTCCTATGGGTGTTGGTGACTCAGATTGTGGTAGAATGGAAGCTCCTTTTGGGTTGGTATTCAAGAGAAGACAGCAATGACCCATGATACTGTGAACTGGCATCTGAAGACCAGATGGGAACAAGTGGCATCTCAGTGGATGCTGCGCAGACCAAGGACAAACACTTAAATCAGATACAGGCCCATACCCACTCCTGGACCCAGGCATTATCCCAAGGAAAAATGTTTGGGGTGATATTAGATAAGGGAGTGAGAAAGAATAGCTAGAAACATAGGAAATCATAATTAATGGTTAGTGCTTTTTTATGGACATTGGCATCTTAAATAATTTTATGTGCATTTCAAACTTCCAAAAGAGATAAGAATTATTTTCTATAAATGGCATTAATAACTTATTTAATTTTAAGAACATGATAGAAAAAAATTGTGTAGAGAAGGAAATATCCTCACTTGAAAATTACTACCTGCATTATTATAAACATAGTTTTCTTAAAGATAGTATGACTTTTCCTTAAAGGGTATATTTCAAAGGATTTTCTTAGGAATAAAACTGTTTATATATAAAGCACAGCACACAATGAAGTCCAACTCCAGGGTCTGTGTTTGAGTCC
>NW_012155618.1:729667-737733 GCF_000956105.1 Propithecus coquereli | reverse complement strand
AATCTGGGAAGAATATTTACGTATATTTTTAAATTGAGTGCCTCACTGCCCTCAAATAGGACTAAAACTAATTGTTACTGTAGATCTTTATCAAATTAACAGTACTGCTTCTTTTAATAGTAATTAGCCAGAGCATGAATATCTTCATCCATTGAGTAACACTGCTTTGAAAGTAATGTTATGGCCGGGCGCAGTGGCTCACGCCTGTAATCCTAGCACTCTGGGAGGCTGAGACGGGAGGATCCTTTGAGCTCAGGAGTTCGAGACCAGCCTGAGCAAGAGCAAGACCCCATCTCTACTAAAAATAGAGAAAGAAATTAGCGGGACAACTAAAAATACATAGAAAAAAGTAGCCGGGCATGGTGGTGCATGCCAGTAGTCCCAGCTACTCGGGAGGCTGAGGCAGGAGGATCACTTGAGACCAGGAGTTTGAGGTTGCTGTGAGCTAGGCTGATGCCACGGCACTCCAGTCTGGGCAACAGAGTGAGATTCTGTCTCAAAAAAAAAGAAAGTAATGTGAATCAGTCCATATGATTAAACCACATATTAATAAGAACAAGCAGAAACTGAAACACAAATGCACCCACACACGGCTGAGACTGAAATGGGAAGGAAAGCAAGCCCAGAAGAGCTGGGTAATGGGGAATGATAGACACAAGCTAAAGGTAACCACTCCCTGTCCCCTGCTCCCCGCTTTTGTTCTAGTTGCCTGTGTCCTGCCTCTATGGCCTCTCTACACACTCTAGACAGGAATCTTGGTGGCAGCCAGCAGAAAGAACCATACGCACACAAAACAATTCAGAACAATAAGTACAGGGCAAGACTGCTCCTCCCCTCTAATTGTTAGCAACTTAGATGAAACATCATGAATCTGGGGTGATGGTGGTAGGAGAGGGAGGAGGATGGCTCAGACTACCTCTAAGAGGCCAAATTCAACTCCAAGAGGCCTGAATCTCATCTGTCAAGGGATTCAGGAGGATTCAGTGCCCTTGACCCCTGGCACCTTGACCTTGACCTTGCACTTTGGGGAAAGCATAAACATCAAATGAAAAACAGCAACTATTGAGTCTGGGTTAAAGCTACATCATTTATTTTTAAATTTTGTTTATAAATTATCTTCTCTTTCTATCTTCACTTGTTTTCTTTGTGAAGGGATCTGCATTATCTCCCTAGGAGCAAGTAATGGAACCTCAGAGGTTGCCCCTGTCTACATCACCCTTGAGGAAGTGCAGAGCAAGCTGGGGAGGAGAAGACCAGCCTGGCACTGATGAGACGGCAGTATGCCCCTGCAGCTGAGAGACCATTCAATCCCCAGATGCATTCCTCAGCCTGCTCACAATCCACAGCCCTGTGATGACGGTGTTCTGCAGGTGTGGCAAGATTTCCTGGAGCCCAGTGGTCATATGCCTGGAACAACTGACTGAAAAATAAATCATTACCAATTAAAATATTCTATGGAAATAGAAGAGCACTATTTTAGAATATCAAACTATTTTTTATTAAAAAGTAGACTCTTTTTGCAACATCACTAAGCCCCTAATATACTTTATTTGAATGTTCTGGCTTTCAGATGCTAGGATTTCTTAAAGCAGGGCCTACTTATATTTAATGATGCTGGTTGCTAGAGGCAATTCCCACCTCCTCACACCAAGACAAGAACAAGATCTCCCAAGGAACATCCCGGCTATGAACTCTGGTATCTAAGGACACATTAAGGCAGCTGTCTGTTAAGAAGGCAAGCAATAAAATATTCTGTAAAGACACTCACTTAAATTTCCAATTAAAATGATTTAATGCCTTCATTTTTTAAGTTTTCCCAAGGTTTGCTGATGACTAAAATTATGTAATGAAGCTTTCAAGGTTTTAAATCTGCTAATTAATCTCTGCATCTTTACAATAACCCAGAGCAATGAAAGGCACAATGAAAAGGAGCAGACTACTGTATGAGTGGATTAACGCTTGGGAGGCTGGACTCCTCCAGCCTTGGTGGCTGGTGGTTTAAAGTGGGCCAGAATATCATGTGGCCTTGCAGGTAGGGAGCAGACTCGTGAGCAGTCTCATCGGATGGCAGCTGTATCAGAACTGATTCTGCTTCTCTTGCAATCCCTGTTGAGATGCCTGCTGCATGCCAAACCTCTGTAATTCACAGTACTAGGCAAGCGGGGATGGAGGGAAGGCAATGGCACTGCAGAATCCTGAAAGGTGGAACTTCTGGAAACAGTTCAGTGAGTGATTCTGGGAAAGCTCAAGGGGGAAAACTGTAAGGGAGACCCAAGGAATGACAGTCTGTGTGCTGCACTAAATGCAGATGGGAAGTGGAAAGTCACAGTCAACTAGCCACACAGGTGTGGGAAGTAGAGAAAGAGATACTCTGGGGCAAAAGAATAATCTAGATTTGTGAGTTGAAGCTGAGTTGTACCTAAAGGGAATGTTTCTTATCCCAGACTGGAGCTAACAAGGGGCTCAGATGTATTTTTGCTACTGTGCTCCTGTTGTTTGCAATGGATAAATAACTGTACCCAGTATTTAGCTATTGTCTCAGCTCCACGCCCACCTTCTCCATGCTGCTCAGGGATGCTGGGGCTAGAACCTGCAATCTGTATTTCCCTGGATCTTTTGCCAGAAACTGCTTCTGTTTATGTTCTTCCAATGTAAGGTACTAAAGGGAGAATGAAATGGGGAAGTAGAGGAGGAGGAAGCTCCTTTGCATTTTCTAATTGCAGCAGCAGCAAGTTACTTATAAATTACTCCTGATAAGAGGCAGAGCTGGCATTGAGACTGGGTTCTGTTTGAACTCAAATATTATGTGCTTTCTCTAATCCTACACTACCTCTCTGGTAGGAAAATTAGGAGGCGGTAATATTAGAAAACCTTAAGAAGGATCAGGAGAGTGGTTAGCAGTGCTCCACGTACAGTGATATTGAGATCTGAGAAGAGGCAGTGGACTTGGCAATATGGAGGCCAACAATGGTCCCTATGACAATATGTTAGGTAGAGGAATAGAGACTACAATAGGCAGGATTGTATGATTGTCTCTGTGATCTTTGGCCCCTGGTGCTATGACCTTGAGTTCAGGTTAGAACCTGTAATTTGCTTTTGGTCAACGGATTATGCCAAAGGTGAAGTGACTTTTCAGATGCAATCAGGGCCTGTTAATCAGTAGGTCTTAAGTTAACCAAGAGGGAAATTACCCGGTGTGCGCCTGACCTGATTAGGGGAGGCCTTTAGAAGGGAGTGAAGCATCAGAGATAGTCTCCTGCTGGCCAGGAGAAAGCAAAACTGTTATCTTAAGTGAACTATCTGTGGAGAGGGGTGGCCTGTAGGAGCTGACAACTGCAAGAAACTGAATTTTGCCACCAACCATGTGAATTTGAAACAGGTAAAAAAAAAAATTCTGAGATGAGATGATAGCTCCAGTCAACACTTTGATTTCAGCCTGATGAAACTGAGCAGAGGACCCAGTTAACTCAAGCCCAGACTCTTGAACTTAGGGACTTAAAACAAACACAAATTTATAGAAACTATGAGATAATAAATTTGTGTTATTTTAAGTCCCTAAGTTTGTGTTAACTTGTTATATAGCGATAAAAAAACTAATGCAGAGACAGATGCCAGATTTCAAATACACACATACACACACACACACAAACACACATACACACACATACAGAATTCCTTGAGCCACTGGCTGAACAGAATCCTGATACGAAACAAATCCATCATTAGGAATCATGACATCATTGCCCACCTCCCTAAAACAGCCTCCTGCTAACACCCACCCATCACGCTAGATTTCACTAAATAGCAATCTCATCCCAGATCAAAAATGGGTTCATATGCCCTTCCGGAATCCACTTGTATTGAATTTCTGCCTATAATCTCCAGGATCCAGGCACATGTTCTTTCCATTACAACATCTCAAGGAAAGGAAAAGCAAAGAGGCAATATCATCCGGATATTTTATATTATTACTTGATTGTAATAAAAGAGACACTAAAGGTATACAGTATAAAGACTCTCATTAAGCAATAACAAAATAAAACCTGTGAAAAAAGAGTCAACAATAGCAATATGGAAACGAAAGAATACCATTATAATTTTGAGGTCTCAGCAATTGAAATGGAAATTAATAGTGTTCATAAAGCTTTTGTAGTCACTGGTTAGTTTGTTTCCTTCCAAGGCAGTACTTTTCATGTAGACACTGAAGGCAAAAGCACCCATGACAAATTTGAAAGGGGATACACAGATACCCTATAATAAACAAGCTGATGCAGAAACTGGCAGCATCATCACACACAGCTGAGTTGAAACTCCTTAAGAAAGCAATCTGAATAACCTTGTCAATTCATTTTCCACACCTTTCCTTTGGCAAGCATTCTATGTCCCCGTGAAGCCTCATTTCCCCCTCTACTGCCAAAGGCTACCATTTCGTATCACACATCAAAGCGTAAGAAATGTCAAGGTAATGAAAACTGACACCGTGGCAAAGAGAAGGTGAGCCACAGCCATTGTGGAGAGAGCTGGGTCAAGGTCCTTCTCAGCAGAGCACTGCATTGTCCTGGCTGTCCTGCAGCTGTGCTCACCAACAGCAAGTATGGACTCCACAAATATCCCTCTTGAATAGCAGCAACAAAACACAATTTGTGATTAAAAATGAATCCAATGGCAAGATAGTCAAAGCAGTTGCTATATTAAAAACCAAAAACCACCTTTGCCCTTGAGAAATTTGTAATGCTCTCCAAAATATCCCTGGCTTAACTTAATAAACTGGCTATTCTTATCCATGCATCCGGCCAAACTTATTTAAATCTTTCTCAAAGAAATTTATGTTAAATCATGAATTTGGCTTCCTAGCCACCTCTTGCAGAAACAGAGCCACATAATTAAAGACTTGGGGAGTCTTGAAGGCTTTGGTTCTTGTATAGATCAAACACTGATGTACACTGGGTCTTTGGCCAAGGCACGGAATTTCTTTCTTCAGTTTTCAATTTCAAAATGTGAACTCTATTTCATACCTTGGACTTTTTCTGGCCTTACCATTAGGGATTCTCTTTTGCAAAGAGAAATCTTGGCACTTAGTCCAAAAAGCACACTAGAACTAGTAATGTTGTCAAGGTAACCAGAGATGGTCATTTGGAATTTACTGATTACAGCAGTGAACTCATTCGTTACAATGCTTCCTAATGCTGTACAGGCACACAAAGCCACTGATGAGATGCTTATATTGCTCAGAGGCAAAAACAAACCTGGAATGAAGGATAATTTTAGGGGTAAGAAGGTTAATGTTCTTATCTAAAGTAAAGACTGCCTCTTGGTTTAACATGTAGAGGTTATATATGGAATAAAACAGTTTTGTAGCAAAACAGGAGTGGCGATAGAAAACTAGCCTTCCGAAAAGTATGTGCTGATAAAACAAGAGTCCCATGACATCCCTTTCATTAGTCTTTTCCACCAATATTGTTATTTGATCCCTTATTAGGCTTATAAATAGTACCAATTTTTTTATCCTGACATATTCCCTTGTCTCGTCTTAGGTTTAGTTGAAATCCACAACTCCACATCCCTGGTACCAGATATGGAAGAAGGTACTGGAAAGTACTCCATCCCAAGACATCAGTCTTAACTCACCATTCTTCATTTTCTATACATGCATGGTCTATGGCTTCAGCAGTGCCAGAAACAGTCAAGTTCATCAAATCCCTTGCAATTCTGAGTGAGTTCCTTTCACCAAGCACCAAAAATTCTTGATCAGGAAATCAAGTGTCCTACCGTAACGTGCAGTAATCACTACTCTGGTTTATCTGGGTTCTCAAGTATCCATTTGCATTTGCCATTGTAGTTCCTTCTCCAGGGCTGTGACACCACTCCACTGCTGAATGTCCCCACTACCGTCACCACATCCACCACAATCTGCCTGCTGTCAAAACCACTATACCTTTTACTACATTAGTCCACCGTTTCCTTTTTTTCCTCTTGGCTTACTGTGTCTCACCTACATGATCATATGTGATTTCTAGTACTTTTTATTCAGTATTAGAAAAGAAAATAATCACCTCAAACATCTGTTATTTAAATAAGGCCCATGCAGGCAATCTCAGGAGTTCACCTAAATGGCAGAGAAGCAAGTTGAAGATGAAATGAAAAAGTCAGGAATGATATCAGGGACAAGTGTTTTCATGTGGTGTATACAATGACTACTACCAAAGCAAAGTTTATAAAGAGTGGAGGCCACGCAGATTGAAGGAAATGAGAGAGGAGCCTGGGGACCAAAGCAAACCAATCCAAGGTTGCCTAAGATAAGACCACCTTGGCTAAAATTCTTTACTAGAGAGTGTTTTACCCCAACACAAGGTGTGTATAAATGTGCAACCAGAACTGATAACTACTGAGTTACCCAGACTGTTGAAAATCCTCCTCAAGGGGAATGAAGCATATGTGTAAAAAAAGACTGATGAAACCAGCTATAGACAGGGCACAGGAAACAGCTCTGAGCAACTGACTCATTTTTTTGTTGTTGTTGTTGTTCTTCATTATTTCACAAATTTTATGAAAATGGAACTTCAATGGCAAGTGGAATTGAGCTTTGGATATCTGGCCATTACAAATATTTAAGGAGGTTCCTTTTTTTTATAATTTGTGCAAGTAGATCCAAATATCGCTAATTATTTCAATTCTCATGAATTCTCATGTGTGTCTTTGTCAAGCAAAACAGCAAAAATATACCCATTGGCTGAGAGGGCTATGACCATAGACATAATAAAATTGCAATAATTCCAAATATGAATACACTCTCTGATCATGAACCAGAGAGATACACTTAGAACAATTGAGTACATCATGGTAAGTGACTGTAATGATTAATTGAGTGCATTTGATTTTGTTTTTTCTTTATAATAACTGAAGATCATCTTCTAATTTATGATCTTATTTTAGAAAATCTGAATCTATATAATGGAATAAACTATGTACAACAGTTATCTTAAGGATAAATGTTTTAAGGATGGCATAAAGCTATTTTGCACCCCTTACTTATGCAATAGGTATCTAAAGTCAGTCCTTCATTGATTAATAAATGTTCCTCATTTTTCTCCCAGACTCTTGCCATTCTTTAACAGTAACCTGCAAACCTATTTTATTTATTCACGTGTAGGACCTATATGAGGTCAATGTTCTAATCTAGGGTTTGGCACACTATAGCCAGCAGGTCAAATCTGGGCCACAGTCTGTTTTTGTAAATAAACCATTGTTGGGACACAGCCACCCTCTTTCATTTGTGTATTGTTTGTGGCTACTTTTGTACTACAAGGGCAGAGTTGAGTAGTTGTGATAGAGACCATATGACCTAGAAAGCCTAAAATATTTACTACCTGTTCCTTAACAGAAAAACTTTGCCAACCACTGCTCTAATCCATTCATTCGGGACACGCAAATATCACCATTAATGTAAATCATTCACCAAAGCCCAGGCTCTTCTCCAAATTGGGATGTCACAGAATGTCAAGAGAAAGTAAATGGAGGCCATCCCTGGACTGTCAAAGATCAATGGGAAGATAACAGGGTTTTTTTTCTTTATTTATACAAAATATTCAGTTCTGAGATAAGCTTAACCTATATTCTGTCCAAAGTTGCCTTTCCAGACATCAGAACATTGATAAAAATTATATAGGTGGCACAACAATGTGAATGTATTTAGTCACACTGAACAGTGCACTTAAAAAGGATTAAAATAGTAAATATTATGTATATTTTGCCACAGTTTACATAAATTATGTATAATAGGTACTGGAACTGAATCAATCTTTGTTTGCTTAGAAATTATCCCAAAGCCCTGAGGATAATTGGCAGCCAAAACAGAAAGTTCTAGTACCAGCAGTGAAGTGACTACAGAAATGAACAAATTAATGTAATAATCTATAGTTAAAACTCTAATGTATATATAATTCTTTCAGGAAAACCATCTTCCAGGATTAAGTTAGATAAAATAAACAAATTTATTATAGATACAAGTTATCAAAACTAACAATGAATGGAAAACCAGAATAGCATACATCTATTAAAGGTATATA
>NW_012155618.1:689068-729015 GCF_000956105.1 Propithecus coquereli | reverse complement strand
CTGCAAACAAAGATAATTTTACTTCTTTCTTTCCAATTGTGATGCCTTTCTTTTGTTTTTCTTGTCTTATTGCTCTAACTAGGACTTTTAGTACTGTGTTGAATAGAAGTATCAAAGGCAAGCATTCTTATTTTGTTCCTTATCTTAGAGGAAAATATTTCAGTCTTTCACCATTCGGTATGATGTTAATTATTGTTTTTTCATATATGGCTTTTATTATGTTGAAGTAGCTTTGTTCTATACTTGAAGTGGTGTTTTTTGTTTGTTTGTTTGTTTTTTAATCATAAAAGGCTGTTGAATTTTGCCAAATGCTTTTTCTACATTGGGATGATCATGTAGAGTTTTTTTTTTCTATTCCTTTTAGCTAACATGGTATATTAGTGATTGATTTTTTTTTCTGCATATTATGGGGGTACAAATGTTTAGGTTACATTGCCCTTGCCCGCCCCCAGCCAGAGCTTCAAGCGTGTCCATCCCACAGATGGTGCTCATCACACTCATTATGTATTTATATACGCGTCCCCTCCTCCCCCTCCCATCTACCCGACGCCCGATAAATGTTATCCCTATATGTGCATGGATTAATAAAATATGGTATATGTATACCATGGAGTACTATTCAGCTATAGGAAATAATGGTGATATAGCACCTCTTGTATTTTCCTGGATAGAGCTGGAACCCATTCTACTAAGTGAAGTGATTGATTTTTGTATGTTGAACCATCTTTCCATTCCAGAAATAAATTCCACTTGATCACGATGTATAATACTTTTAATGTTTAATGTGCTATGAAACTCAGTGTGCTAGTATTTTGTTAACAATTTTTGCATCAGTATTCATAAGAGATATTGGTTTATAGTTTTTTTTTCTTGCAGTGTCTTTTTCTGGCTTTGGTATCAAGGTAATAATGGCCTTAAATAATGAGTTAGGATGTGCTACCTCCTCTTCAATTTTTTTGAAGAGTTTGAAAAGGATTGGTAGTAATTCTTATTTAATATTTGGTACAATTCACCAGAGAGGCCACTTGGTCCTGGGCTTTTCTTTGTTGGGAGGTTTTTGATTATTGATTCCATCTCCTTATTAGTTATAGGTTTATGCCTATTTAGATTTTTTGTTTCTTCATGATTCAGTTGCAGTAGGTTGTATGTTTTTAAGAACTTTTCCATTTCATCTAGATTATCCAATTTGTTGGTGTACAATTGTTTGTAGTACGCTCTTATAATCCTTTTTATTTCTGTAAAATTGTCCCCTCTTTCATTTCTCATTTTAGTTATTTGCATTTAGTTTCTGCTTTTCTTAGTAAATCTAGCTAAAAGTTTGTCAATTTTATTGATCTTCTCAAAGAACCAACTCTTGTTTTATTTATTTTCTCTATTGTTTTTCTATTCCCTATTTTATTTATCTCTTCTCTAATCTTTATTATTTCTAAAGTATATGTTATTATTGTATAAAATAATGTATCAACATAGTTTATTTTTAAAGCAAAAAGAAAAATCACCATATTGTCATTTAGTAATTGTAGCTAGCTCAGGTCTGGTAAAATACTTTTAATGAGTGCATGAGTGACTAAATGAATGAACAAGTGAGTGAGCAAGTGGCTTGCATTTAAAATACAAGGCTTTTCTTCGCCTCTCAATGGCAAAACATTTTCAAGTGGACTCTGCCTCATTGGTTGATATGACTGTTATTGTTTTATATTAAGCAACTATTAAATGGCGTGCAGTATTCTAGATGCTTTACAAACATTACATTACCTCATCCAATCCTCCTTGAAGTGATGCTATTATCCTCCCTTTGCATGCAGGCAGGAAATGATATCTGAGATGATATGAGACCTCGAATGGCTGAAGTACGACTGCGGCAAGAATCAAATTCACTGTTGTCTAATTCCAAAGCTATGCTTTTTTTCATTTTACCTTTTCTGATTTTTGTGTTTCAAGAATAAAATACCTAGCTATGTGACTCAGTCTCAGGATTCAGAGAGGGAGAGATTACTTTTGGTAATGAAGGTTTATAACAAGATACCTGGAAATGTGGCATAATACACAAATGTGACCTTTTCAGAAAAGTCACCTAAGTTTCACTAATCAACCCTGGTTGGGAACTGGTAAACCTTTCAATGTCACCCAGTACAATACGCTAAGCCCAAATGACCCACTTCCTCTTTGTTGACCTAGAAAACATGCTTCCTCAAAAAGAGGCTTCTACTAGGCATGATATTGGCTGTCATTCAACATGGAATTCCTTTTTGGGAGGAGTTAGCTCCAAGCCACCCCATAAGTGACTGAATTCTCTCAGCCAGTCCACATATGGCCACCTATACAATCTAAGTCACTCTGGTCTTGATATCCCAGGTTCCACTTTATTCACAAAGCATACTGCCTGAATTACAGAAACTAGATCATGAGAAAACTGATAGTTGCTTCATTTCTCCAAAGGAGCCACATGCCCCCAGCAGTCAAATCTAGCCTGACCAATATACCAGGTGATTAGTTCAACATTTCCAGAGAGCTAGGGGGCAGTGATCCTTCTTCTAAAAGATTCTGAACACACAGGACTAGAAAATATTGGAACTAAGAGAGTATTATTTATATTCCCTGGAGGAATTTGTTCTATTAAATATTTTTGTAAACCCCAACCAGTTACTTAAATATTTAGTCCACTGGACAATCGAAATACTTAGTGAACCTCTGTTATCAAACTAGAAGAAATTTTTTTACACATCAAGAGATAATTACTTCTTAAAAGCAGGAAATGATACATACCTGATAAGGGACACCAACTATAAATAATACTTTTGTTCAGAGGATCAAGCATTTTGGGTTGGAGTGTTCGGAGAAACTTTTGTGGGAGGATTTGAATATAAAAATGGGACTGGGGAAAGCATTACCTGAAAGGCAGAGTGGGATTTGCAAAGACAAAGGATCAGCCAACTCTTGGCTATGGATCCTTTAATTCTTCTCACGCATTCCTTCCTGCTCAGTGTTTAATAACTTCTAAAAACTGACTCCTGCTTCCCTTTGCAGATATAAGACACAAATCTCAACCACCACTTACTAGCTGAGTGATCTTAGGCAAGTCATTTAATGCCTCTGAGCATCAGGCAATGAATACGTGAAATGACAATAACATCTGCTAGCAGCAGGAGATTAAAGGATGACACGTATACAAAGGAAACAAGCACAGCGCCTACAACACAGAAGCCAGTCAAAACAGTATTTCTTTTTCTGTTGCCTGTTCAGAATTTTTCTTTACCTAATGCCAAGGCATTGTAAATGCTTGGGGGAGAAAGTTATTGGACAGGAGGGAGACCTGAGTTCTAGTGTTGACTTTCCCATGTAGCCAGCTGTGCGGTATGGGGTGAATAACCTTGCTGTGCCTCCATTCTTTTCTCTGTGAAATCAAGTGGTTGGCTACGAACTCCAAGATTCCTTCCAGAACAACTATTCACTTTGCATTGCTGAATATCACCCAAGGGACGTTTTATCATCTAAGGCAGTGAAGAAATATGAGCTCTTACGTTCCCCTATCACCCTTTTCATTACCCCGAGAGTGTGCTGGAAGGTACTGTTTTTCTGGAGAGCACATACTTCACACTGGCACGGCTCTGACTCAGGCATCAGACCAATGGGCTCTGGCAGGGCTTTCCAAACCAGCCCTGTGGAATGGCAAGGGCACCAGAGGATGTGTGAGCTGGCAGGACCATCTCAGCCCCAAAAGACAAGGGCTCTGAGAGTAAGTACTTCACCAACGCTCTGCAGCTGTGTGGAGAAAAAAATGTGGCTGATGAATTTCCACCTTGCACAGAGCAAAGAAACATTTTTGTGTTACTCGCTTCCAGCCTAAGCGGGGGCTTTTCACCACCAAGGAACTCTCCTCCCATGGGTGAGGAAACACTGCCACCTGCTGGCTCTCTGCTTCTTTACACCAAGGAATGCTTTCCAAGGCCAAAGCAATGGAGACTTTCATAGACAGCACATTTAGATGTATCAGAAAATATCGATAGTTACTAAGCTACTAATACTGAATGTCTAATCAAATCTTGAGTGTCTCATAAAAAAGTTAAAAGTTCAAAATAATTCTTCTCTGGATATTCAAGGTCACACAACTAAAAGAGATCTTTACTAGTAGACAAGGTACTTAAGGATTCCTTCAACAATTTCAATAACTCATTTATGTGTACTAGGAATTTTTTAACATGTAGAAGTATTTTCAATATATCATGTCATGGGAGGTTGTTGAAAGACTTTATACTTGGACCTTACTATTTACATATATGCCACATGACAATAATAAAATTGCATTACTGTTAAACACTTTTGGCATTTGGTATTATCAGTAATTCAGGTTTTCCCTCATTAATTCACACTATTAGGCTCTGTGATTAATCTTTTACTATTAGAATGGTACAGAGGTTAAAAGTTAATACAGATATAAATGGAACAAGCTCTGTAATTTTATCAGCAAAGTGGTTTGAGGCTAAGAGTTCAGGAGCATTTTACTTGAAATGGTTTTTATGCTTCTCGATCACTGACAGTGTTCTCTCATTCTGGAACCTCTAATTGTTTTACTCCCTCTCCCCCAAATGCTCAGTGTGTGACTGGTATATGTGTCCACACTGGTGAAAAATATTTAATGGTAAAGTGCCCACCTTCCCTTTTCTCCTTGAAATTTGGTCCATGATAGAAATGATGTTTACATTATTATGTAGGGAAATCATTTAGTTCCACATTGCCTTGATTTCTCCATTTTCACTTTGGCTTTGGCATTGCATAATCAAAGGATCCACTGAAATGTCGTATTTGGGCTCTGTTTTTATTATTATTATTATTATTATTATTATTTGCTCTATCACTAGAGCAACAAGGAAAAAAATTTTGGCATTTCTAAGCCAACAAGAATTTGTAAAGTATTGATATCCAGTCTCAGATCGCCCTGTTTCATAAGCCTAATGGGGGAAGAAACAGAACTTATCTGTGTTCAACTCACCCTCTTTTTTCCCCTCTCTTTCAAGTACAGCATTCTCCAAAATTAAGGAAACAAAAACCAAAGTCAGATTAATAGATGCCCCTGACATGGATGAGAGGGGGCCAGCTCAAATGACAAGAGGTCCCACTTACAGACGAGAACATTCTCAGCTGGTGGTCGAACTGCTCGTGGGACTATTTCATATATGTTGCCTTGTACTTGTCTTAATCTCCAATGTGTATTAGCCTTTTTATTTTCCATACTAGTTCGGGAAACAGTGTGGTGGGAGGGTCATAACCCCGACTTTGGAAAGCTGAACATGAGATCCGCATGCCCCTTCTCCCACTTACTGTCTCTACAGTTCTGGGGAAATCACTGAGACCCTGCGAGCATTCATGTCATCACTTATAAAACAAGGATAATAGTACCTACCTCACACAGTTATTAAAGGCACAGTGATAACATCCTATGTTTGGGACATTTGTTATGTGCCCAGTACTATGTTAAACACCTTACGTGAATTAGCTCACCTAATGATCACAACAGACTCTTTATTATCATCCTTCCCATTTTACACAAAAGGAACTGAGACAAAGGACAGGCTCAGTCATTTCCCTCAAGGTCACAACGCTCAGGTATGTTAGGGCCTCACACCAAGCAAACCTGACTCCAGAGGTGGAGCTCACTTTGTGACATGGACTCCTCAGCCCAGATAGTGTCTGGCGACGGGTACATAAGAAATCAATCATAGGCATTATGTTAGCCAAGCACACAGACCAAGTTTCTGACTTTGCCATCACTCTTGACATTGTGCTCTGTACAGAGAAGCCTTTAGGGATGACGTGCTGCTTGGTCATTTTAATAGATATTTCAATAATACAGACATGCATACAAACATACAATTTGACTCAAGCGTTTCCTGGGGTTGCTGTCACAGAGTACCACTAGCTGGGTGCCTTAAAACAACAGAAATGAGCTGCCTCAAGAGTTATGGAGGCTGGGAAGTAGGAAATCCAGGTGTCGACAGGGCTGTGCTCCCTCTGCAACTCAGCGATTTGTGGGCAGTCTTTGGTATCCCTTGGTTTGTACATGTTTGACTCCAGTCCTCCACCATCAAAAGGCATTATCCCTGTGTCTGTCTTCACATGACTGTCTTCTTAAAAAATCAACAGTCATATTGGATTAGGGGCCCACACTACTCCAGTATGAGTTCATCCTAACTATTTACATCAGCAATGGCCCTATTTCCAAATAACATCACTTTCCAGGAGTTAGGATTTTGACATATCTTTTTGAGAAGACAAAAATCAACCCATAATAAGAGCCATCTCTCCTCTCCACACCTGGATGATCTTAAATGAGCAACTGAAACCAGAGAACACCAAATAAGATATACCCTGTATCAAGCTAGGTGTGTGTCCTTGGGGAAGATACTGGAGTGACCATACTAACAGCACCTATCATGGAGAGTCGATGTGATTTTTAAATAAAATAAGATACATGGAACACTGAGCACTGTGCCTGCCACGTGGTAAGCCCACAGTCCCAATAGCTGCAGGAGGTGCACTATGCCTGCTGTCTCCCATAGGAAGCACCTGTATTCAAATGGCTCCAATCCCCATGTAGACTGATGCCCAGAGTCTTCAGTTAGACAATCATATTCCCAGCTCTTCTAGCCTCCTCCTGCTCTCCTTTGAAAAACAACGAATGACACCGCCTACCCATAACACAGAGTCAGAATAATCACTCTGATTTAAAAGCTAGAAGTTTCACTAGCTTGGCATTATCTTTGGAGATTTAGCAGCCCAGGCTAAGTCGACTTTGCCTCTCGTCATTGTCAAGTCTGGCTTGTGAGCAACCCACCATGTGACACAGGAATTGGCTGCAGCATGAAGGTATCAGTGGAGCAATTGCAAGGCAAGGGAAGTGAAAAACAGTGGCTTCAGCTATGCCCACTGCGGAAGCCAGATGATGAAAATTAACCCACCTCTTTAATCACAATTTTGCATCCCAGAATCTTCAGCTGACAGAAATGATAATCATTTGGTTCATTGATTCTGGGATTAATCACTGAAGTTAATCTTGGCATGTATTGATTCCATTTCTGCTGGCTGTAACTAAAGTGTTCAAATTACTTACTCCAACTCTGACAGGAATGGGTTCCCAAAACAAAGGAAGTCAAGGATGAGTTATTACACCTGACAGCTCTGCACAGCACCTAGTGACAGCACTGACCACCTGTCCCTCGGCAAGAGGGGCCCCTAATAGGGAAGAATCAAGCACCTGTTCTTGCTATTATACACTGCCGTTTTATAAAGTTGATCCATCAGTGCCTAGAAAAATTGGAGGTAGTTTTATCTCAAAGAACCTGAACTCGAAAATTGGCTGCAAAGGCAAGCAAATCATGTGGGCAACACAGCAGAACAGACTGATTTCACCAACTTGACTTTTATCAGAAAACACCAGCATCTGTTACCTTGCAATCCTCCAGAATTTCACGGCACTGACCATTAGCCAGCAGAAGCTTCATTGCAAAAGTACAATTTGCAAAATTACAACACAGTGCATTCATCCCTTCCTTAACCTGTGATATGAACTTCTGGCCTGATAGATACGATGGACTATCTCTTATTAAGCATACATTGGTATGGCATTCTGGAAGAGACACAAGGAGACTTCTGCCTTGGTGTGATGCCTGTCTGGGAGTGAGATAATTCCTTGTTGTGAGAAACTTCCCTGTGCATTGTTGGATGGCTAGCAGCATCTCTGTGCTCCATCCACTGAATGCAAGCAGCACACCCCCACCCCATTTTAACATGGAAAATATCTCCAGACATTGCCAAATATCCCCTGGGACAAAATCACCTTCAGTTAAGAAGGACTAATTTAACTTCACACCTTCTTTTAAGCTAAACATACATGGTAAAATTTCAAAGATAACTAATAAAACACATATACTATATATTCCAAACAAATTGAGAGAAAACAAGTCAGAAACAAAGAAATAACAAAAAACTTAACCCAACTAAGGCAAAATGCATATAAAAATTGGACAAATATATATCAAAAAGAAAGATGGCAGAAAACAAGTCTAAATATATCCATAATATAGAGTTCTACTTCCACAAAGGTGGCATGAGGGGCTCCATGGACTCCCTCTCCGGCAAAGTAAACATAACTGGTGAAATTTATTTTTTAAAAATGTAAGTGTATGAAAATTGTACTAAGAGCATATAGCAAATAAGAAACATTTATTTTTAAAAATCAACTAAGTCTCAGTAGAAACAGGAATAATCTGTGGCACTTGAGTCATGATCTGCTCCTTCCCTTGTCCTGCCCCACAGCTCAGCATGAGGGAATCATAGGGAGTTGGAGTTATAGTAAATGAGAACTTGAGGACGCACTCAGCCAAATCCGGAATATTATAAATTTACAGAACAAATGGCATTATTTCTCCAGTGTATGCATGGCAAGAAAAAGGAGGAAGGAAACAGCCTGATTTCTCTGCCTGATCTGTGTTGTTGGAAAGAATTTGATTCCATTCTCAACTGCCAGGAGAGAGTCCTCAACTTGGCTGGGCCAGTCCTGTCCCCTGGCTTCAGTGAGCGGTTCACTGTTGATCATGTGACCCATGGATTGTTTTTTAGGAATTTTGTGCAAATATCTAATATGTGTATTTTAATTGATGTATTATGTGCATATTGAAATACATACACAAACATTTATGTAATGCTAGTTTATAAAAAAGATAACACACTTGTATTGCTGAGAAACAGAACAAGCTTCACTCATCCCCTAACTATAACATTCTCCCTCCCTCTCGTCTGCAAAGTAACCGAATTACTTTGTATACGAATTAACATTGTATATGAATTTTGTCTTTTTATACAAGTGTTTTATTATAAAACTTTTAAACATATAAAAATTAACAAAGTAGTATAATAGACCTGTCACTCAGCTTCAACAACTGCTAATCATGTGCCATCTTTGTTTCATTCACATTTGAACATATTCCCCATCCCCGCTTTCTTTTTCATTTCTTTTTTCTAAATAAAGCAGAACAAAAATAAATTTCAGGACTTCTTCTGGGAAATATAAGTCAATGGTATACTGTATTCACCCAGACACTTTAGTACACGTATGTAAGAACTGGAACTGCTACAAAATTTTGAACCATAGTGGAAGCAAATTTGAGGAATAAGCTAATAAACATAGAGAAATAGAGCTAAGAGCATATATATATAAATGAATGAAACTGGACTCTTGAACAAACCACCCCTAAGCTCTATAACATAAATCTTTGCAATTTTGTTAGATAATATATTTCTTTTATTTCAAAGCCAATTTGACTTGAGAGGTCCTATAAACTCACAGAAATCCTACCACAGGATTTCAACATGAATAGTCTCTGGAAGCAGAGAGATTGGAATTTAAATTGTTAGGCAATACCACCTCTCTAAAGAATAGGTCAAGAATGAAGAGTCAAGTATATTACTTGCCAGACACCAGTTTTCCTAACTGATTAAGCCATTCTTCCACTTTAAGGAAGAAGAGAAGAATAAGCATTCAAAGGTATGAAAAACATAGCTAAGTAATCAGACATTAGGCTCATTTTGTTTGTTTTTAATGAATGCATGTGTTTTGTAATTATTTGGGTTTGGGTACTCCTTATGATTCTGTTGAGTTATTGTTTCCATTTTTCTGGTAGGTTTTTCTTTCTGTTTTCAGATTAATTCAACTATTCAGGTCAATTAATATGTATTGTTTTCCTGCTGTGATGAAGTCAGCACTGTTCAAAGTGCTGTCAGTTCATTCATTGATAGACACTTAGGTAGATCCCATATCTCGTCTAACATGGGGTTAGAGACGCATCTCAATATACTGATTTCCTTTCTTTTAGATATATGCCCAGCCGTGGGATTGCTGGATTATATGGTAGTTCTGTTTTTAGTTTTTTGAGGAACCTGTATACTGTTTTCCAAAGTGGCTATAGTATTTTAAATGTGGTATATATACATAATGAAACATTATTCAGCCATAAAAAAAAACAATGGAATCTTGTCATTTGCAACAACATGGATGAAACTAGAGGTCATTATGTTCAATGAAATAATCCAGACATTAAAAAGACAAATATCATACATTCTTACTCATATGTGGGAGCAAAAACATGGATCTTGGGGAAGTAGAGAGTAGAATGATGGTTACCATTCTACCAGAGACTGGGAAGAGGATGGGAGATGAGAAGAGGTTGATTAATGGGTACAAAAACACAGTTAGATATAAGAAATAAGTTCTAGTGTTCAATAGCATAGTAGGATGGCTATAGTTAACAATAATTGATTGTATATTTCAAAATAGCTAGAAGAAAGATTTGAAGTGTTCCCAACACAAAGAAATAATAAATGTTTAAAGTGATGCATATCCCAGTTACCCTAATTTGATCATTATACATTGTATGCATGTATTAATATAAAAATATCACATGTACCCCCAAAATATGTACACCTATTTTATATCAAAAAAGTAGATTAAGAAAACAACAACAAAATGCTGTTGGCTCAAAACCAAACATGACTGAGCTCCTCACTAAAGGAACTCATGGCCTAGAGAGGACACAGATACCACCAAAACACCCTCAAACTATGTTCTAACTTCCACAATAGAGTTACACACAGAAGAGAAGAGGTGGAGACCCTGACTAGGGTACATTGCTCAAGCCTCACAGTTTACGCAATTATTTTTCCACAAATTGGGCCATCATCCGATCCCAACAAAAAGCACTAGTAAAAAAAGATGATGTAGATTACATGTTACTTTCAATTTGGACAAGAGAAGCCTGTACTTACCATGTTAGATATTATCTAATTAGACAAAATAAACGTTTACTGCAACCTCAAACTACTGGCATAAGCAATCCTCATGGCTCAGCCTCCTGAGTATCTGGGACTACAGGCATGCACTACCATGCCCACCTAATATTTTAATTTTATTTTATATTTAGAGACAGAGTCTCACTATGTTGTCCAGGCTGGTCTCAGACTCCTGGCCTCAAGCAATCCTCCTGCCTCTGGCCTCCCAAAATGCTGGGATCACAGCACAAGCCACTGTGCTCAGTCTTGGACCAGACTTTTATGCTCTGCCTCAAACCCTACTATATTTTCAGTTTCTGAAAATATAGTAGGTTTTGGCTTCTAGCCCCTTGAGGTCAGAGGACATAGGTTCTTACACCTTCATCTAATCTAGTAATCGTGTTAAACTCCATGCCATCTTCCAAATAAGAAGGGCCCAACTTGGGTATCTATCCCAACTCCTCTATGTTTGTCTGTTCAAGAAAGTTCTCAATAATCACTTAATAATCTATTTTGCAGAGGTTGATCAATCAATTCATTGGTCAGATTTTCTAATAATTCAATTTATCTGTACTTTATAATTTCCTATTCCACTTCAGTTTTCTTTCTCTAATATATTACAAATTATTATTTTTCAAAATTTTGAAAGCTATAGTAGGATATTCATTTTAGATCACAAACACACACACACTCACACAAGAAACAAAATATCATAGAATATTTGCATTTACTACTCTGATATTTGCTGTCTTATTCGATGTTTTTACATTCTCTTTGCAAAAGACAAAACTGATTTCTTCATCCTTAAAGTTTTGACAATACAACTCTAAAGAGTTTAATGAACAATATAACTATGGAAATCTCTTCCAAGATTTTAGTTTCTGACTTCGACTTGGTTATTTCTATTCTTTAATTCCTTCTATTATCAACAAGAGGATATATGGGGCGTTCCCCAAAAAATATCTAAGACTCCTATCAAATAAAGGAATGGTGATGTAATACTGTATTTTCCCTATAGTGAAATATTTGGAATATAACCTATGTATGTAACACCATTTAGTTCATTCTATTAATTTTCTACAAATGTTTTTGACAATTTTCAGTTATTTGTTACTTCCAGTTCACAATATTAATTCACTGCCCCTTGCTGTTTAATCATTAACATTGTTAGTTTTCTGCTTGATTTTCCTCAACATTCACACATCATTAGCGCCATGGACATGGAATCCAGAGGGTGATTTTCATTTTCATAATCATCATCTACAGTCGTAAAACACTGCTGCCATAAATTTCATTTACAAATATTTCAGAAATTCTCCAATCCACAAAGTAGCTTCCCTATTCTTTTTAATTTCATCTAACTGGATGTATACATAGTCAATAAATCTGACAAAGTACACAAAATGAAATATTCATTAGAAACCCAAGTAGTGTGCCAAAGTTTGGTTTTTAGCCATATGGTCCAAGATCTTTAAATTCTTTAGCATTCTAACCTTCACACAAATTCTAATATTCTATCCAAAGAAATGTACCAATCTATTTCTAAATTAAATACAAAGATTAATCAAAAGCTTTCAACCTTATCCTGGCTCCTAGGTCTGCAAAGTAAGCAGCGATCAAGCTGACTTGCAGCAGATTGGCTGAGCACTGGTTCAAAGGGCTCTGAAAACCACTAGGAATCTAATGGATCCTGACACCCTGGTTCCTAGGGGAGGCCAGGGAGCATGGACCCTCTTGGAGCAGGTTCTGGTAGGTCTCCAACTCCACCTGCCACTCCTTCCGTAGTCGCTGGAGGGCTTGCTCTTCTGTTCTTAATGGCATCTTCCCAAAGATTTGCCTTTTCCTTCAGCCCCAACTTCCTTCTCAGCAGAAGGAAAATTCTCAGCAGATGAGCTAGTCTTAAGTTTTACCACCACTCTTTCTAATAGCAGCTAACACATATTGAGGGCTTATTATGGTGCTATGGACTGAATGTGTTCCCTCAAAATTGGTATGCCGAAACCCTAATCCCCATGGTGATGGTATTTGGACATGGGACCTTTGGTAAATAATTAGGATGTGAGGGCGAAACCTTCATGACAGGATTAATGGCCTCATAAGAGACACAAAACGGCTTGCTTCCCCACCCCTTTTCTCCATCACATAAAAATGCCACGAGAGGACGGCCATCTGCAGACCACAGAGAGCACCCTTACCAGGCACCAGATCTGCCAGTGCCTTGATCTCAGACTCCCCAGCCTCCAGAACTTGGAAATAAATGTTTGTTGTTTAAGCCATCAAGTCTATGGTATTTAGTTTTAGTAGCCCAAACTGACTAAGACATATGGCTAGGCTCAATTTTAATTAGCTTACATGCATTAATTCACTTAGCACTGCCGACAACCCTAGCAGGTAGGAATTGTCGGTGTTTCCCTTCTAAAGATGAAGAAACTAGGCCACCTTAAGGTTAAGTTAACTATTCCAGATCATGGAATAGTTAACTCTTTGTGGAAGAATGGGAGTATTAACCAGAAAATGTGACTCCAAAAAGTGGAGTTCTTGACACCTACATTAAAGTAAAGGCTCTCCATCAAGAGCTACTTCAATCTCTCTCCTCTTCACATCTGTATATATTTAAACTATACCAATGATTACATCCCACCTATGCCTAAGGTTATCTGTCAATGTGTGTTCTAGAATTGGCCCCCTCCTATAGCCACTCATCCCCAGCCAACTTTCTTTTACTAATTGCTCAATGTAAAAGCTAAAGCTAAAATAAAGAAGATGCATACTCAACCCTAACTAATCCTGAACTTAGAGATATATCTTTCTTCCCTTTACAACTGACCTTCTTGAAATAGTTATCTGTTCCTCAGCCCTCGGTGATTACATTTATTTGCCTTACATTTACTCAGAATTTCACCAAAACAATTTTAAAAGAACCCTAAAGATCTCTTCCTGTTGAACCCAGTGTTCAATGTCCTATTCTAACTTCTCAGTGTGGTCGGCAGCACCTGGCGAGGTTCAGTGCTCCCTCCTAGAAGCAGCTCCTTTCATTCCTATGACCCTCTCTGACTCTTCCCTTCCTATCTCACAGACAGCTCATTAGTGACAGATTCCCCTCCCTCTTTATATTCTACTTATTCCTTAACTGTATCAGTGACCTCAAGGTCCTATCCTTGGCCTCATCTTTTCTTGAATTGGATCCTACCCCACAGTCTCAATTGTCACTCTTGGGCTTCTCACTCCAAGATATGCATCTCCAGCCCCGATTATTCTTATGAGTTCCAGTCCAAACTTCATCAAATACCCCTGAAACAAATTCATCTGGATACTTTGCAGGCAACTCAATCTCAAAGTTAAAATCAACCCCCAATGCCCACCATAGCTCTTTCTCCCAAATTTTCTATTGGTACAATGAGACCAACATCAATCATTATCTACCTTAAGCCCACAACCTCAGACATATTTTTTATTTCCTTTTCTCTCTTACTCTCTCTCCCCCTTTTCTAGACAGACTTCATCTAAAATGTCTCTTGGATCAGCCTCCTTCTCACCAAGAAACCAGTAAGTGAAGTAAGTGATGGTGCCAGGAATAGACACCAGGTTTCCAACTCCTACGCTTAATGTCCTTTCACAACTCTATGCCCTAGTGGAGGTTCTTACTATGTGCCAAGCACTGTGCTGACCACTTTAGATATTTTATCTCATTGAATCTTCCCAACTATTATTAATCTCATTTTAGAAAACACAAAACCCAGGATAAGAGAAACTAAACAAGTTGTCCAAATCATATATAATTAGAATTCGTTCCAGGGGCTTATCTGACACCAAAACCATTCTGTTAGTGACTGCCTCCCACAATGCTAGTTAAATCTTTCAGCCATTCTATCTGAACTATGGAAACAGCATCCAATTGGCCTCTCTACTGCCTGTACCTGCTCCACTTCATCCCCAAATCAATTCTTCAGAGTGCCCTAAGATTTCATTAAAAATAAGCAATAAAGTATAGCTACTCATATCTTCATAAAAATCAACTGGTTCTCCCTGCCTTACAGAACAAAATCAAAGCTCTCTGGCCTGCCATAGAAAACCACAAGCATCTTTTCAGCATCAACTCCCCACCCTTCCTCCTGCCCTCTCTCCCACACTCCAAGCTGTATCTCTAGTGAAATCCATGCCGTTATTGTATTTGCACCAACTGCATAGTTTTTTATTCTTCTGTGCTGTTACTTTTCCTGGTAAATGCCCAGACTCAAACCTTTCACTCTAGTGGTTGCATCCACCCTTCGAAACCCAATTAAAAGTGTCACTGCATAACTAGGGTCTAGTTATACTTCCAAGATAAGTTAAAATGTCCCTTCCCAGAGCTTCCATGACACCTGGTTTTACTTGTACACCCCTATACTGATTCATGCATCACACGATACTGAAGTCAGTTTGTACATCAGTCTTTCTCATAACCCTCAATAGTTTTCTGACCTCTGTTCCTAATTCATGAAGAATAGAGTCTCCATGTTTTAAAAGTTGAAGGATAAATAAATGAAGTGATCCCAAATGAAGAAATTAAAATGCCAAGGACCAGGATGTTAAGCTGACACTAAAAGCATTGAAGAAAAATTGCCACTTATTCAAAATGTACAGAGAGAGAGTGCATGCAAGTGCAGAGAAACTGCATGAAGCCCAGTATAACACTGTCTCACGTCTGCAGGGTGTATCTCTATGTTTCCAGATGCTGAGGGTTGGGCAATAAAAGGGTCAAAGACAAACAGTCAGAAGAATTAGGAGTCTAGTCTACAGAGTATTGTTGGTCATTTTTTTCTCCTTAAGAAAGTTATTTAGTCAGTGATCCTCAGTTTTCTCTTCTATGATATTAAGCTGTGAAGCTTACACCATGTCCCTGAAGAGCCCAGAGGAAAATGGTAGCCATGGGCAATGACACTACCATCTGAAATCATTTTCACATGCCCCTGAGATGGCTACAGTAAGGCAACAGCCTAAAAGCTCCCACCATTGAGGCACACAGTGAGCGGAGTGCCGCTCGGCAGAGGAAGGCAAATGACTACTGGATCAACTTAGTCCTCCCCATACGGCGAAGTTCTCCTCTCAGGCCTGAGTTCTCCGCTCAGGGCTGCCTTCTCATTTCAGTGCTGTGTGTGTTCTCTTTGCAAACGACAGTTCAGGAAGGAACTTCTTTTTCAAAGCATGCTAGAGAAAGGTTGCACGTTACGTCTAGCCTGAGTCCTGGACTGAATTGTCCCTCCTCTGTTACATGTTATTTGGCCAAAGTTATCTGAGTGAAAGCCAGTTGATTAACACCCCAAATTTAGTTAAAATGACATTTTGGTCAGAAATGAAAGTCCCCACTCACTTGTTTTACAGATACTGAAATTTGGGTGTCCACTGGGGGTTTTTCAACTCTTTCCACATATTTGGCTGTTTTTCAGAATAAGTCTACCTTTTTTTTTTTTTTTTTTTTTGTCTTTCTTAAATTTCTAAATCATTTTCAGCCAATATTCTGCTCTGTATGGTGCGTGACGGTTACAACTGGGAACAACTCATCAGAGCATGCCCATGCAGTACTGGAGGGGGTGTTGGGTGTGGCTGCCCGACCCTCAACCTGGGGTTCTCCCAGCCCCCAGACTTTCAACCTCGGAGGGAGGTGGGCTGGTTGCCTCTGGACCCTGCTTCCGACCAGCTTCCCTATGCTAGTTCTTTTTCCATTTCTCCTTCCTTCGTCTCTGTCTCTTTCACCCTGTATCGCTCTTTTCTTTTCTCTGTCTGTCTCCCAATCTCTCTTTTCATTTTTCCCTTTTGTTTGAACGTTGGAATTATTTCTGCGTTTCTCCAAACGGCCACCAGAGGGGGCCCTAAAATCCGGAGGTCCACTCTGAGTCTCTGAGAGCCCTAAAAAGACCCTGCTGCACTTTCCCAGTTCTCTTCTGAATTCCTTAAGTTTCCATCTCTCCCCACTCCTGCTGCTTCTCTAAACTCCACCTCATGTTCTGCTCCCCAGGCCCCTACCAAAGACCCTTTGTTTTATTTTCAGCTTCTTGGAACTCCCACCTCAGCAAAACCAAAGCACGCTGGTTTCCCCACTCTTTACTTCTCAGCCACCAAGCCCAGCTAGCGTCCCGTTCTCTGCCACCACATGCCCAACTAGCCAAGAAAGTGCTCTTGACGATTGTCAAAAGCCCAGATCCGAGGACTCTTGTGCGGCGCTGAGTGCCCGCGTCGCAGCACTTCACGTCTTGCCCTAAATGCCTGCTCTTCCCCTTTCAGGGGCGGTGGTCAGGGACTCACCTGTCTTCCCTCGGCCGCAGGGGAATACTCTCCCCGCCCGCTCGGAACCCTCACCGCCAGATGGCACTCGAGACACCGAGGACGCGTCACCACAGCGCGGGGCTCGCGGGCTGCTCTCGGCGTCCCTCAGAGGCGCTGGCGCCGCAGTCTGAGACGCTCCAGCGCCCTTCTCCGCGCCTCGGGCCCCGGAACACCGCCATCTCGTCGGCTCTAGCTCAGCCCACAGGTTTCGTCCGACACCCTTTCCAAATCTCCTTGACACTTCGAAGCAGTCGTAGGCCTCCTAGCAGACAGCTGGCTCTGCGTCCAGGTCCCTGGACGGTCCTGGTGCTGGTCCCGGGCCCGCGCTGTGGGCGACGCGTAGGATGCGCTCGGCCCAAGCTTCCGCCAGAGGCGCCCTTTCCCGGCCCGGGAAGACCCGCAGTGAGCAGGAGCGGGCGGGGAGGAGGGGAGGGAGCTCTTCCGGGTTCCAGACTCCTTCTCCTCTCTCATCGCCGGCTTTCGCACCGTGACCTGATCTCGGGTGCACTTAGATGCCGTTCCCCACAACTCCTCCCTCTTCTCTGTAGCTTCAAGAACCCCCTTCCCCCTGCTCTGGCCGTCCTTCAGTTTTCTATTCTAAACCCCTCATGGACGCTCTAACCTGCTCCTCCCCTGAGCCCCAACCCTATTGTCAGCGTCCGAGGGTCCCCAGTCTCTTGCCCTAAACGAAGCAGGCTGCGGAGTCCCCATCACTGCTAGAAAGGGGTGAGCAGCTCTAAGTCTCGCCGCTTCTGGGGACTCCCAGGGCTCCCTGTTCTGGGCGCTTCTCAGGGGCTCGGCCCGCACTCGGCCTCCGTGCCCTAAGCTTGGCCCTGCTACAGCTCCCTTTTGCCCTCCCTGGTGTACTGCTCGCACTGGCACTGGCCCTGGCCGTCGTCGTGTGTCCCCAAACTTCACTCCCTGACCCCATCCTGGAGGCGCCATTCCGAACTGCTTTTAGGATACCTCCTCCCAAGACTATCAGGCAGCCTACATCCCAGGAGGTCAGTGTTCTGGCCCGCAAAATGGTGCGGCTATGACTTTCCACACAGGACCATTAGGAAGATTAAATGGAGTAATTCGCATAAAGAGTTTACTACAGCGCCCGACACACGAGAAGTGTTCAGCACGTATTAGTCATTAGGACTATATTTCACTGCCCTAAAAACCTGAGCGACACACTTCTCTCATCCTCCTTCTCTAGCCTCAGGGGGCGCCCTTCTCTGCCCACTCCCAGTTCTCTCCAGAGGCACCAGGTCTTTTGGTCAATACCTCTCTTGGCTTACAAAATCCTGAATGCCCAGCTGCAGGAACTCTTAATCCTCAGCGCCAACTCCAGGGAACATTTTGTGCTTCATTAAAAACTGGAGCACGCTCCTCTGATTCTCGTTCTGAATCCGATTCTGATTCAAAGAGGGATCTATCTGCTCCTTCATAGTCTTTGAGCTATTTTATAACTCTAAATAGCCCTGCTTTTATCTGTAAATTGCCCTGCTTTTTAACTTCTCCTTTAAACCTTTTTGTAACATCTTGAATCTTTCACTTAATAATGAGTTAAAGTATTCGACAAGTTCATTTTGTGTCGTGTCCTGACTTTACCTGTATTAAAAAAAAAATCATTTGACTAAATCTATGAGTTCAGTACTATTATTTCTGCGTTCTATAGAAGAGAAAACGAAGGCTGTGAGTCTGAGAGGGAGCTCTATTCGGCTAACCCTAAGAGGGTCCCTCTCCATGTCCTCTTAGCATAGCTGCCGCTAAAGAACCTCCAGTGATGCCCTCCTGAGCTGCTCTCCTGGCCACTGGGGGAAGGGGAAAGCCTGCACGAGTCCCTGTGTCCCCCAACCCCACAGAGCCTTCCCCATATCCTGCAGGCTACCATGCACCCTTGCTCCAGAGTAAACTAGCTCTCCCCAAAGGCTTCCACCCAAACTACCGACCTCCAACCCTCAAAGGATTAGGGATCTGGGCCTCCAGAAGAGGGCTCCCTAGATCACTGCTGTGAGCATCCACCAGCCTGGCCCAGGGGTTCTTCTCAGTAGAAAGCGCCCACCCTGAAGTTCTAGGTCCTCCCTCTTTCTTCTCAGCTGCTTTGGCATCCACCCCTCTTCCTGCTCACTGTCTGCTCAGAGCCCAGAGCCCCTCCCCCAGTCATCACATCCTGTGCTTTTCATTAAGCCCCATCTCCATTCTCTCCCCACTTCCACTCCTAGCTTCCGATTTGAAACCACATCTACTTGACATCTAATCCTATGTTCTTTTCTACTCTATGAAGTCTAAAATCTGGGGACAGATTTTGATTAGTGGAACCTCTAAGATAGTAAATAACAATGACAATGATAATAGTAATAGAAAAGTAAAGCTCAATGCTATCGTGGAAAGTGTAGAGGTAACATTAGAAGATATTAGATTGTTAGATAAAATCAAACAATCCAGACTTTCCAAATTGTTCCAGCATCCAATAATTTTGTGGCTTTTCTCATACATATGTATAAGGGTTGCTATTTCTTCCTTAATTTAAAAATATTTTGAATATAGTTTTTGGGGGGAACATATAAGGAATTTATTCATAGGAATTATTCATATTTGAAAATATATTCTTATACAACTATTCTTCTTATATCCCTGATTCTCTCCTCTTCTCCACCCTTTGGTCTCCAGCTACAAATCATATGGAGCTGGAATAGAGACAAATTCAATCTTCCTTTGAGTACTTTCATAAGGAAGAAAAAGTCAATTAAATAGATAGTTAAAAGAAACAAGCACATTTGGTGTATTCAATTTTGGAAAATTGTGTAGATACATTGTCTTTGCCTGCCACACAAAGGCACTTAGTGGATGCTGGTTCTGAACTACATAAAAAATGATAACTATGCGAGGTAATTCCTTTGTTAATTAGCTAGATTTAACCATTCCACAATGTACAGTATATATACTTCCAAACAACATGTTTTATATGATAAGTACATACAATTTTATCTGTCAATTTAAAAAAATAAATCAATTTGAAAAAGTTATATAATTTTTTTTTTTTAAGAAGGCTATATATTCCAAGGGTTCTTGAGTTTCAAAGCTTGGTGATTTGCTCATTTTGAGTTCTTCCATCTGTAAGCTACATCAATATGGAGGCTGAGGGACAAGTTGCGTTATTTTGCTACAAAACACAGAAGAAGCACAGCATCTCAGATTTGGGAGAGTCTCTAAGAAATAGTGAGTCCACCTGCACATCCTGTGGTGCAAGAGCCCCACCTCAGAATCTCCTCTAAACGCCATCCAAACTCTGCAGACACAGAGTCAGGGAGGTCCTTTCTGGATGCCTGTCAAAGCCTCAGATATGAAGAATTTGAGTGGTTAATAACCCATGTCAGAGGTGTTGCCTCACCCTAAGCCAAACATGAGCTATAATTCTCTTAGAGCTGTCTCTGGTAAATCAACAAAACCACTAGTAAATGTAGAACAAAGAATTATCATTAGATTAAAAAATACATATGTGTGAGAGGAAGTTAAAGGCCCAAGGAGACAAGGCAATAAAACCATCTCCTTCATTCCTGGCCAGGTCCTTCTTTGGATAACAATGATGTCATTACCGTCAGCTATGTGTCCCAGGAATCCCCAGAATATCACAGCCCCCGTCTAAAGTATAATGAACAAATGCCACTGTAACTCATCTGAATCGCAAGCCTCGGCCTGCTGTTCCTTTCTCCTTTCTCAGGTAATTAAAGAGACACAAGATAAGGTGCGTGAGTGTGGACTGGCATGGCGCCAACTCTGAGTTGCTGGAATCACTGGGGAGCAGTGTGCAAAGTCCCCTTTTCCTCTCACTGCATACCCTGCCAAAGGATTTGACTCCACCTCCAGCTTCCTTCCTTGAAAATGACAGTTCACACATCCTAATATAAAAAGCAATCATGAAAATTTGCTAAGAGTAGATTTCAGGTGCTTTCACCACACACAAAAATGTAACTCTGTAAAGAGATGGTATTTTTTGTTTGACTGTAATAATCATTTCACTAGGTCTATGTATATCAAAACTACCTGTTGTGTGCCTTAAATATATACAATTTAAAAATTTAAATAATAAAGTAGAATAAGGGAAAATCACCCCACAATCCTTAAGCCTTGAGGTACTTAAGAATACTACCTGCCAGATAGGCCCCCTTGGGATAAGAGGAGAGATACTATATCACAGGGAAGGGGATACGCTTCAGGAGATAGGCACGTCCGAGAGAGGTAAAGCACACATGTGTGCACACACCCGCTCTCTTGCAGAAGCCCCAGAACTTTCAGAGGTGGCTGGGAACAACTTTCTCTTTTGGAGGACTATGAGACTCAGCATTCAAATACGTGTTGAGATGAGATGTATCCAGAAGGCAAGAGTGAGGCAGAGGCATTAGGCACAGCACCACATGGAGACCAGAGTTCCGTCCTCATCTCTGTTGTCCTCTGACCTGACCTATTCACTGCTCTGAGAATCAATTTTCTCATCCTAAACTGGAGGGCTAGACTAGACTCTGGTCCATGTAGCCCCTGCTACAACTACTCCACTCTGCCTTTGTGGCACAGAAAGCACCTACAGACAACATGTAATGAAATGAAGGAGGCTGTGTTCATAGGCTGTAAGTTGCAATGCACTAGATTCCACATTCTCTTAGCTCTGTTCAACACTTATATCCCAGGGTTCAAATCAATTGAGATCCAACAGATCTTGTCAGTCTCCGGTTCTACTACAAGCTCAGTCCTCTTTCTCTATTTCTTGCTCTGATAACCTGCTAGACCCAGATTCCTGCCAAGAAGGGAAGCTTGCCATTTTCCTGCCAGGCTCCTCTGCCAGCTGGAGGCCAGGGCACCATCACTGTATACCTGATGCCATCACATGTATACCTGACCCCATCAGCAAATAGAATCGATAGCAACACTGTTCATCCTAGACTTGGCTCTACCCTGAACCCAGGTCCACCTTGCTGCCACTCCCATTCAGGGCATCTGGGACCATTTGCTGCTGTGTCTTGGTCCCTTGATGTGGAAGGAAAGCCTGGCCCTTATCCCACAACCTCAGCTTCCAGTGCCAAACCAGACCATGTCTCAGTACTCCAGTCATTCTGTCTCCTACCCTTTGACCTGCCCCCATACAGGCCTTGGTTCTAGATCCTAGATTTTTATCCTCCCCTTTCCTGTGTAAATCACCACACCTTGCTCAGCAAAGTTTTTAGATATGTCAGTGATCAGATGGACAGAGATTCAGGTACATGAACAAAAACAGGGTCTCAGTTTTAGAACTGGAACTAAAGAAGTCTTCAGACTGGGAAAAGCCCACTTATTAGAATGATTGAACAAGGTCAGCCTCAGACTGAGTCAAGCTGATACAGTCATATTAAACTTCCCCCTGTTAACCCCTATTTGGAGAACATCACTGAAGCAGGGTGGTATGGAAATGCAAGCAAGCATTAAAATCAGAAGGGAAAGGCCTGCGCCTGCACACTCTTTAGCATGGGCATATAGCACCCTCTTGTGTTTACTTCTGAGAAATGCAGGATTCCATCTGAACTGGACTGTTTTTTTCAGAGCTCTCTCTCACATTCCCATTTTTTAAAAATCAGATTTCAGCTGATTCGATCTCCAACAAAATTGGGAAGAAGGCAAACATTTATAACCACACATATCAATCCCAGCTCTGTCTACGTGCTATCTCATTGCATTTTCAAAACATCTCTCCGAAGAAGGAGGTCATGTAGGTGCTGACTTTTAGGAACAGAGGAAGTGGAGACAAAGATCCTTGCCCAAAGTCACAAAGCTAGTCCACAGTAGAACAGCGTGCGATGTCAGGGCTCCTGGCTGTACCAGGCCTAATACTTTTCACTGGCTATAACACAGGACTTTTCAGGTTGAGCACAAACATCAAGGGTTACCATTGCTGCCAGAGTCAGGTCATCACCAAAGCAGGCAGAGGTCAGTTGCCTCATGAAATGCAGGGCACAAAGTAGGAAGCCAGTGTCAGAAACAAGGCTGAGCCAGCACTGGGTGCCAGGCAGGTAGACCCCTGCATCCTTACCCACCTGCCCCTCCCATCTGTGCTGGGCAGCAGGGGGAAGGGGTGTCCAGCACCTGTGCTGTGGGCAGGCAAAGGGCCAGGAATCTAGATCAGGGACCCCACAGCTGGTTGGTGAGTAGCCTGCAACCCCATGAACTTCATCCCTAGATCCTCTTCCCGCACTGTATTCCCACCACTCCCCGCTTCTCCACCACAACCACTGCATGTGGCCCTACTTCTGCACCTTTTCTGTCACAGTTCACTCTGCCTCGAAGTTTCCCTTGCTCCAGCCTTCAAAGTTCCACTCATCCTCAAGGCCACATTCAAATCTCATTCTTTCCTCTGGTTTGCCCTGATCTGCCACACCTCTTGCTGTGGACTCATAGCTGTTTTGCACCCATTGCAAGGTGAATAGATCTCTAATTATTTGTCTCGTCCATAGCCTTTGAGTATCTTTATATCAGAGACCACTCCCTCATTTGATTTGGTGTTGGCAGGAAGGCACAGGCAACCATAGTTGAAACACAGGTGAGCTTTGAACCAGACAGACCCAGATCCAGATATTGGCCCAATCACTTCACATAGTCATTTAAACTTTCTGTGGTCAATTCTTGTGCCTGTAAAATGTGATAGCATTGCCTGTTATGAAAATTAAATGAAATAATATGCATAAAGCCCATATACACAGAAAGTATTAGCTTTACTATCATGCAGTTCAATCTGTTTGTTATACCAACAGGGAAACAAATCCAGAGAGGAGAAGTGACTTGCCCATGGTCATGTGTGACTTTTAGGACCTGAACTCAGAACTCCTGATTCCCAGGCCAAGAATTTTTAAACCAACCAAAGTCCTTTCCATCCCATTTGCTATTCTGATCCCATCAGCCAATAAAAATGCTGCTAACACACTCTGCATATGGTTATACCCCACGCTATATTTCTACCTACCGTCAGTTTCTTCTTCCCAATAAAGACAAGCTCTCCAAAAGCAGATATTGGTTTTTCCTTTTCCCTTTTCTTTCCATGCCATGGACTGACACAGGAAGGGGCACACGGTAGGAACTGAAAACATGCTTGCAAACTCTGAGTGATCCTTAACTTCCTCAGTGTTCCTCAGCCTCAGTGTGCGGGTCATCATCCCATCCTACCAATTCTAAATTCAATAGACTCCCCCAGTTACTCCCCCCTTATTCCTATGGTACTATCTGACTATCTGAGTTCATGATCACTCACTTTTCACCTGCAACTTTTGAGTTCCCTGAGGATGACCATGTGGCAGAGCAGACCCACAGAAGGGGTGTCTGAACAGAGCAGAACTGGGGGGTGCTGGCCTACATGACTGGGCATTGGAAGCCACTTTCTAAGGTCAGGCTGAAAAAAAAAAGCAAAGTCAATTGGGTTAGAAGCTGAGTTGAAGCAGAATGGAGGAGGATATAAGAGGAGGAATAGGGATGGAGTGAGGGAAGGCAATTGCTACAATTGAGTCTGGGGAGACATAGGTATATTTACTTTTATATTTTATTTTTTGGCTGAAATCACATTGCAAATGAGTGGGCTAGGCTGAAGGTAGCACAGAAATGTCTCTTTTGTAAACAATGCCAGCTGGGGGACTCCAGGTAAGATCCTGTCTATAGCCATGGGCTTCCAGAAAACAAAGCCTCTACCTTACCCTGGTCATTACAGCAGAAATTCCCCCAGGCCTTGCCTCCTTCCAAACACTTCAAATCACTTCTGAATTAGGGCTCTGGGATAGCACCTGCTGGTGGTACAGCTGGATCCTCTCTTTCCAACTAGCCTCCGCAGTGTTCTGGTTTATGAGCCAGGAATTTTCCCAGAGAGGGCTGCCTCTCAGTCACTTCTGTGACACTGAGCACAACCCCATCCAGGCAACCAGGTGGTTCCCTAAACCTAAATTATGATTCTATTTATGGTCCAGGCTTAGAGCTAAGGCCTCTACATGCCTAACACAAAAATCCCTGCTTGTGAGGACTTTCCACCATTCTAGACCCCACAGAGATGGCAGGAAAGCTGTGACTTGGAGAATCATTCCACAGCCGGTACAGAATCTGCGCACATCACCCAGAAGTGGTCCCCTCAGGGCCTTATCACAGCGCTCAGCAGCCCAGAGGGCCACCCCCTCCCTGCCATGAGTGCCTGGTTTGCTGTTGCTCAGTCTCTCTGGGCCTGGCCTCGTCTAGCCCCTGAGATGAGCAAGTCTGTGAGCTAATTACAAGGTGAGGTGCTGCTGAGGTCTAGCCAAACTTCCCTCCACTTATTTTTTGTATGTTCCACTTATTTATAATGGATACTTACTACTTAAGAAATCACGGCAAAAGCAATCAAAGCCATTACAACAACCAAAGTTTCTCTTCAAAGACTACCTGCACCTGGAACTGTTTGCTGATTCTCTCAGCACATACACTCAGAATATTTTGTAGAGATTGCTCTCAGAGCAGCTCACAAGTAATAGGGATTTGGTACTTCAGGAACAGTCCTCTGATGTGGCAGCCCCTGGCATCCACTGCAGAGGGCACAGGAAGTCACCAGACAGCAAAGGACTGAAGCTGGAGGCCAGTCACCATGCCAGCATCTTGTCCAATTTGAGAGGTCATAACTAAAAGGCAGAAATATTGCTCATCCAGACTCTGTGCTTGAAGACTGACCTTTGAAGAATGCCAGAGAGAGGAAGACATTTTTTTGCAATAATAATAACAAGCGTTTATTGAAGGCATGTTATATAGCAGGCACTCTACTAAAAATATGATCTTATTGAGGAATGCCCATCTCTTAGCTAATAAAAGACAGAGCCAGTGTGCAAACATCAGTCTGACAGATTGCAGAGCTTATTCTTTTAAACAATATGCTATATTATCTCTTGTTAAACAGCATTTATATAAGAAAGGGCTAAGCCAGCATGAAACCCAAATACACACACACACACACATACACACAGACTCACCTACTCACTAGATGAACGTGTGATAGACAGACAATTAATCAAAACCTATGCTTTAAGCCTCACTGAATTCTTATCAACTATTAACCATTCCAGATGGGCTTCAATTTTGGAAATTCACATTACGATATTAATTATAAGGGTAGACCTTTTTAGAAGCATTTGCTATTCAACTTCTGAAAAAACCTACTGGCAGGGATGCAGAGCTGATAGTTGACTATCAGGTAGGGCTAGAAGAGGCACCCTTTTTTGGACAGCATCCTTCCTAGGAGGCAGGCAAATGTGTCAGGATCCTAGAATAAATAACAAAATTGCAAATCCTTCCTCTTGGTTGACATGATCCCTCCACATTGTACTTTGAACTCCTGGATCATTAAAGCTTCCCAATACAAAGGAAACCCTTTTTTAGAACTGAGTTTTCCAGAAAAAACTGTCAATGGAAAATTCCCTATTTTACATGTTGAAAATGTCATTTGTCACTGTACTGAGGCAATATATTTCCTGTCCTCGAATTAAGAAAAAAAAAAAAAAGCTATTGTCCATTTGATAACCAGTGAGTATTCCTCTCTTCACAATAAAAACCAAGCCGTGAATCCGATGAGCTTTGCCTTTCTCTCTTCTATTCTTGCTTTGCCTTCATTAAAAGAAACACATTGTAAAAATGTATGATTTTCCCACTTTGCTCCTCATGCTTAATTGATTTCCAGCACAAAACAAAGAGTATTAGCCAGAAAACAAGGAAACCAACTGATGTCCTCAAACCTCATGAGCTCCTCTTAATAACCATTTAATCTCCAGTTGTGTTCACAAATACTAATTATAAACATCCTTAATTGTGCATATTGCCCACCACGGTTGAGTGCAATTCAATTTCTTGGACTTTGGCAAAATAATCTATTACTACATCATCAGCCAAGGAACTGTCAGGAGTTGAGCCTTTTTACTTTCCACTCAGGGAAGCAACATAGGTCAGCAGTTCAAACCTACTAAATCAGTGTTCATCAGTGAAGAATGTGTCTTGGGATGTAAGAGTCTTTACCAGGGCATAGGATGGGAACTCTTGCATTAACAGCTCTGTATGAATTAATGAATCAATTGAATTAATTAATGTAATCACTATGCTTAGGGAACTGGATGTAGTTCTGGAGATTTGGAGATGAGTTAAGATACAGTTCCTACCTTCAGAGATGGTTTACATTAGACAGAGAGATACTTTCCAACTTAACTACCATGCAAACTGTGCTAAGAGTTATGATACTGGCTCTAGCATGCAGTGGTAGAGAGCAGAGAATTTTTCAGGCAGAAACGGGTACGGACATTCTAGGCAGAGAGAATAGCATGACCAGAGTCTCAGAGGTGTCAACTCTTTCTGGGTATTTGGGAAGGGCCTGTAGCCCCATGGGGCTGTTTAAAGGGCTGTGCCAGGGATTGTGCTGCAAAGTTGGGTGAGATCAGATTAGAGAAGACCAGCAATATTTGCATAAGGGGTCTGGACTTCATCACTTAGACCAGGAGTCATTGAAGTGCCCTGAAGAGAAGTGAGCTTACCTGCAATTTAATAAGATCACACTCCCATTCACAGATGCTTCAGACTGGCCTTTGGCCCAATTGTGTAGGTAACGCTTGACACTGAAGCCTCAAGGCTCTTATTCTCTACTTTTAATGCCACTTCTCCCCATAGCTGGCACCCGTGCCTTCTTGCAGGAATCCAGCTTGAGCCCCTTTCAGAATAGGTAGACTCTCAGCAGATCCTGGCTCCTCACCGCCAAGACAGTAGCAGAAAAAAGCTCTGGGCTCCTCACATTTTACCTTCAGAGAATGCTTTTGTTTTTCCATTCCGGAAGGAGACAACCCAGTGAGCAACCAGCTTGAGGCGGTGGGTGCGGGGGTGGAGAACTTCCTGTGAGTGTGAAATCAGAGAGTCTCAGTCCACTCTCCTCCAACTGCAGGGGAGAATGTTTCCTTCCACAGTCAGAGACAAAGCTAGAACTTCCAAGTGCCTGGAGCAGAGATTGACAGTCGCCGCCATGTTGGGGGAAGGGGTAAGATTTGAAAGAGGCAGATACAATAGACTGAGTGAACATAGAGGCCTGAGTGAGGAGACACAAGTGATCCCAGAGAAGGTAAGGGGGCAGGAAAGGAGGCTATGGAGAACACTAGTCAATTTACTGAACACCGTTCTGCTCTGCAAAGTGCTCTGTTGATGGTCTATGAACTACAGCTCAGAAGTAGTAGAAAATCATGCAGCTTTCTTTGTCTATAAATGTTCTCATCTTGCATTTGACCTCTCATTCTCAATGATGGCAAGTTATGTTAAGTACAGATAAAAGGTTAGTTTGTAGAACATGTGTGTGCTAAACATAGATAGGAAGACATGGAAGGAGCCAAAGATACCTAATAGTCATGAGGCACCTGGTTACCAAACATTTCTTGCACACTAAATATTCAGAATACTTATGAGGTACTAAATATATAGAGGCAGTAAATATATCTGAACACTTAATACATATTAAGCCTTAATTTGGCTGCCCAATGGAGATACCCATTCTGACTCCATGTGTCCTTTGCCTAAGAAACACAAATAAAACAGAAATTAGCCAATTGTTCATCTGGCTAATTGACAAGCTGCAGCTGTTGACCAGGTGTTCTTGTCCCTGAATCTTTTCCATAGAGCTATTGTGTGTTGTTGGCCCAGGGTGCCTTCCACTGGAGTGTCTCTCTCTTGAACTTCACCTCTGTTGCTCATAATAACCACGTCATCAGTGGGGAAGTCCAATGCTGTAGTGAGACGCAGGACATATGAACATCATGGATACTAGGACTCAGGTCTTGTGATCCTTCTATCCTACCTGCAGCCTCTCTGAAGTCACTTCAATGTGTTAACTTACCCAGTCTTCGCCCCCTTGCTTTCCTCAGTGTGTTGCATTCAATTTAATAAACAGTGTGATTTGGTGTGTGAGTCTTTCTGTTCCACGGCCTCTGGGTTAGGCTGGTAATATGTACCTGGTGGTGGAGTCTACTACAACATCAAGCTAATTTCCCTCTCACTACTAGTCAAAGTTCTCTCTATTGTCTTAAGAAGTCACTCTTTAACTACCTTCTCATGGTACTCTCTGAGTATAGGCAAGGGCTGAGCAGCTCCATGGCTGTTGAGGAAGGACTTCTTGTCCATGCGCCCCCTCTTGGATCTTCCCTGCCCACCTCTTCTGGTCATTAGTGTTCTGGTGACTGAGGAGGTGTGGCTGCCTTTGCTCAGTCTCTCTGGGGTTGTCTTCACTCCTGCTCATGGGGAACATGTTCTGGATTTTCCATTTACCTCTAGTCACCAGGTTGCTACATGTTGTACCATCCTGATCCCAACCTTAGGGCTCCTCCAGTCCCCCAGTATTCTTGCATATTCTGATCCTTCCAAAACCACATAGAGAAGCACCTGAATCAGGCACTACTACAGGCTGAGGAGGTCAGGAGGGCCACATGTGGTTCATCCACCTGGACACCTCCCTTTTAAGTGAATATGTGACTGCTCCTGTTCCATGTAGTATGGTAGGAAAGTAGTACCACATTGGATAATCTCATATTACCTCTCATCTTCCCGGGTTTTACATCAGTGATTTTTATCATCTTAACCCTAAACATAGCCCAGGCTAAGGCCTAGGAGAATGGGATGCTGAGTTTCTTCTCAGTGATCAGAAATCCTAATAACTTAGTCCTTGCTTGAAGATTTAGTTCCCTTTCCAGTTTTGGAGAATCTTCTCTGACACCATGTCCTGTATCTCACTAAGCTATGTCTTAGAGTAAAACTCATCATTAATACCTCAAAGCTTTGCTCTTAAAACAGTAAATTTAGAAAATCCTTTTTTCTTTCAACAAATCTCTGACTTTTGGATGATTGACTTTCCATAGACTTTGAGCATCAAAGTAGAGGAGAGATCTCCCTGGTTCTAGACGAGGGGATGCTATTGGCTGACCTGAATAGACACTTATATCAAACAAAGGAATATCAGGAATGCAAATACATTGATTTAAATTCCCACTAATATTAGCCCTATTTATAAGACATCCTATGTTGGCATTTCAAACATAATATTACTCAGCTCAATTCACTTAACAAATATTCCTTGAGGGCCTACTATGTTCCAGGAAAGGGGCTAATTATACAGAAGTGAACAAAATGGTCCAGGTTACTACCCTAATGGAGCTTACATCCTAGTAGGAGAGATTGACAATGACTAGGTAAACATATAAATAAGATAATTAAGTATCATGAGAGATAAACAAATGTTTTCAACAGATAACCTCAGAAGCTCATTCCTGATATCCTGGCAAGGAATTAACTGAGGGAGGGACCTCCCTGCTCAGTGAGAGACACTACTCCCAAGACTGCTGAAAATTCCATGGCACAGGGAACTTCTGGACAGCTGGAGTTTCCTACTGCCCTCTAAGGAGCCCCCACCTCAGCTCAGAATGCCTGGTGCCCAAGCTCAAAGGGTGCATCTCACACTATAAAGTCACTTTCATGTTCACTTCATAAAAAGAAAAAATAACATGGGAGTATTCCATAAAAGGGGAAATGAGCAGGGATATCCATAGAGGCTGAGAGAACAAAGGACCTCTGAACCTGCTGGCACTCCGCCCTTGAATGTCAGCCTTCCCCAAGTGTTGTCACTTGTGTCACTTCAGCTCTTTACACAACAGTTTTAATATTAATATGAACAAATAGGGTAATGCAAGAGAGAGTAATTGGGGGCAAAGACTCTGTGCCAACAGAAGAAAGTCCAAGCAGATTTCATTGAGTAAGCCACATTTAAGTGCAGACCTGAAGGCTAAGAAGCAACAAGTCATGTGAAGAGCAAGGGGAAGGGCATGCCAGCTCATGGGATTAGCAAGTGGCAAAGCCCACTGGGGAGAGCAAACTTGGCTTCCACAGGATCCAGAACTAGTAGATGATCTTGAGCAAGGAGGTGTGAGGTTAGGTTGAAGCCTCAGGTAGGAGCAAAGTAAATCAGGCAGGTAATTTGTTTATTTGTTTGTTTGCTTTTCCCAAGTGCAACCAGAAGCCATAGAGAAAAGGCAGGCAGAGTGGGCTAATAGGATTCAATTCTTTCCAAGGTCTTCTTAGCTTCTGTATAAAGAACACAGGGAGTAGGAATAAAAGCCAGACCTGAAAGGTTGTTACCATCCAGGTTCAAGGTGATGTTGACCTGGATCAGGTTGATGGGGTTGGAGATGGAGAGCAGTAGGCTAATTTGGGAATCCATGTCGGAGATGGATTAACTATGACGGAAAAAAGAGGCATCGAGGGATCCTCCCAGGTTTTTTCCTAGGCACCTCGATGGGTGGTGATGCTGATTATGAAAATGAGGAAGACTGGAGAGGGGCAGGTTTTAATGCACTGAAGTGGGGAGGATTACTATGTTTTGGACATGCCAACTTTGAAATGACCTGTGCATATTTCTGTGCTGGAAAGACACTGTATGAGGAAGTCCTTCATGGTTGGGACCCCCACAGTCCCCTGCAATTAAGCAACATTCCACTCTATCTGGCCATGGGTGGCCCCTTTATCACAATACTCTGCTTCCTCTGAGTGCAAGTCAGTCGGCAGTGTACACAGATGGCATCTCCTCTCATGATCTGTCCTGAGCTTGGCCATCACTTCTGTATTACATCAGGCAATTTTCCTTTGTTTGCCTGATAGTGGTGCATCAACCAGCTGCCAACCTGGCAGTCAGGAAGACCCTGCATCTTCATGTGTGCACCCGAAGCAAAGGCAAACAGCAGTGATCTAAAAGGAAAACCAGTCCTCTCCATGTGGAAGCCAGCTGTCCTGTCCTGTCCTGCCTTGCCTAGAAAGAGCTACTAGTAGACCATTGAGTTCACATTCCATATTGTGGGCTGCTTTCCTTGTCTCCTTCCAGGATCTGGGAATCAGAGCGAGTCCATGGTTGAAAGTGATAAAGAAGAATTGCCACACACTATTTATTAGGTTCTTCCTGCCAGGAATTGTCCCAGAATGTTCTCCCCTCCCTTTGACACCTCCTCTTCTGATCTGAGTGGCCCCACTGGGGCTGCTCACCCATGCCAGGAAATGTGTTATTAATATTAATTAATCTTTGATTATTGATTATTTCCCACATGAATTTTTTCTTTTAAAAAAATATATTTATTGAGTGTCAGCAGATTCAAGGCACAGCAGTCCAGTCTGATGACACAACACTCAACTAGACAGACCAGACCCCTGTTCTCTTGGAACTCATGCTCTAGTGGAGGTCAGGCAATAGACAAGCTAGCAAATGAGCAAATAAAGGTAATCTCAGACCACGATGAGTGCTGTAACAAAAATAAGACAACAAATGCAGTAAACGGTGGGGGTGGAGGGCGGGGAAGCAAATTATATAGAAAGGTTAGGGGAAGATTTGTGGGGAGGTGCCATTCGGGTTGAGAAGGAATTAACAAGAACAACTCTGGGTATTCCAAGGCATGGGTTGCAAGGACAAAATTCCAGGTGAGGTTACATTCAGAGGATGGTCAGAGAGGCTGCAGCCTGCTGAGGGATGGGGAGAGCAGCCTGGGGTCTGGCCAGAGAGCTGGGCAGGCCCCATCATGTCTTGACTCTCTGCTTGTGCTTAGGGCACCTGAAAGCAGAAATCAGATCTTACATGTGTGCTATTTTCCCCACAGGATTTAGCAAAAGATTAGGCAAATGGGAAGCATAGTAGACACAACTGGGGTGGAATTGAACCAGATGGAAATGAAATTAGAGGTGGCTGAGTTAGGAATTAAATGGCAAGTGATACAAGTTGCTTCTCCTTGCTTCATATTTTATATTTCAGCTTCACAGACAGCTTGTTGCCACCTGCACATACTCCCTTGTGCTCTTGTTGACTGCTTGAAAAATCTTCCCTCCCTGTTCCTCTTTGAATGGTTAGCTCCTCCTCACCATTTAAGGCTTCTCCCAATATCCCTTCCTCCAGGAAGTACCAGTAGCACCCGTACTTGATCCGTGACAACCACAAATGTCTCTAGACATTGCCAAATGTCTTCTGTGGAGGGAGGAGAAATCACCCCTTGGTGAGAATCACTGCTCCGTTAATCCCTAAACACAGACATTTGACTTCCTCTCTAGTTAGAAGACAGGGAAGGCAAGAAGAAGCAAAATGTTAGAAAACACAAGCAGCTCACATCAAGTCTTGTTGCATTACTACAAACCAGTTCTAGGTTAAACCCACCATAAAATAATGCAGCTTGTACCATTTTAGGTGTACAGAAGGCATAACTAATAAAAAATCGGAGAAAGAGAAAGACTAGGAGACCCATTAAAGAACAAAGGCTCTGCTTTTGCATCCACAACTCCCAGAATACTGTTAAACTTCAGGTTGGTGAGGTCAAGACTATCCTAAAAAATTTCATTATTGCTTTTTAAATACTGTTAATTAATTCCTACTGTTGTGTGTAGGTTGGTTCAATTTCCTTGAAAATAAATGGACTTTACTACCTGTCCCTGATAACATTTTTGTGTTTATAACTTCTAACCAACCCATGTTCTTGGTAGATATTTTTCACCCACACCCAGAGAATTGGGGCCATCGCCACAGAAGCAGATGTAAATTTGTACCCGAAGGACACAGAGGTTGAGATTCTGGAAGCAGGACCCCAGATGCCGACAGGGGCTCCAGAGCTCTGCCCTTGATGATTGAGCAAGGACGGGCATTTAATTCACGTCTGGCAGGTAGCACATCAAAAGACAAATCCATGGGGACTGCGTCCAGGGCTAAACTATTCACTTCCTCCTCCGTCGTCCCTGAAGAATAAGTGTGTGTTCAGCCAAAGATGTGTGGGTCCTCAGGGGGCATCTGTCCTTTGGGTCTCTGTGCAAAACACTCTTTTCAACACTGAGATGTTGGCAAGCTTTTCTCTGAGTCCCCCAGCTGATTTTGACTGCTCTTTACACCTCCAGGCTTTACTTTCTTCCAAGATTTTAATATTATTTTCCCTTTCTTCCACCTTTCTGTCCCTTAAAAGCCACTTGCAGGAAGCATTCTGTGATGCCCATTCCATAAGGAATTATGAGCTGCTAATGACTTACTATACCATCCCTCTCAAATGAACTCACAAATTATTTTATCATAATAGAATTTATTACCTTGAGAGAGGAGAGAAAATTTCCTTTTCTCTTAATTTTTTAAATATCTACATGATATTGACAACTTTTCATCTTTTTATAAGGTCTTGATGTATATTTTTTAAAAGCACAATTAATAATTGCTAATATATGGAGCTGGGTTGTCCAGTATTATAGCCACTAGTCACATGTGCCCATTGAGTAATTGAAATGTGGCTAATCTGAATTGATTTGTGCAGTAAGTATAAAATACAAAGCAGTTTCTCAGACTTAGTATGAACAAGCTAAAAAAATCTCATTAATAATTTTTATTAATAGGCCAGGCACGGTGGCTCACACCTGTAATCATAACACCTTGGGAAGCTGAGGTAGGAGGATTGCTTGAACTCAGGAGTTCAGGACCAGCCTGAGCAACAGAGAGACCCCATCTCTACTAAAAATAGAAAAATTTGCCAGGTGTGGTGGTTAAGGCCTATAGTTCCAGTTATCGGGAGGCTGAGGCAGGAGGATCGCTTGAGCCCAGGAGTTTGAGGTGCAGAGAGCTACGATGATGCCACTGCACTCTACTCAGGGTGACAGAGTAAGACACCATCTCAAAGAATAATAATAATAATAATAATATTTTTTTTTTTTGAGACAGAGTCTCACTGTGTTGCCCAGGCTAGAGTGCCATGGCATCCTAGCTCACAGCAACCTAATAATAATTTTTATTAATATATTGATTATGTGTTGAAATGATATTTTGGATATATCAGCCTAAATAAAATATACAATTAAAGTTAATTTTATCAGTTCCCTTTTACTTTGTTATATTGTAACTAAAACATATAAAATTATATATGTTGTTTGCATTACATTTCTATCAGACAGTACTAATACAGAGATTTGTACATCACCAATACACTTTTGTAGTGATTTGATATGGAAGGGATTGAAAATTACCCCATCTTGCAAAAAAAATACACCCGAAGGCTAACAATCTTCTCATGATCATACAGGTAGCAGCAAAAATGGATCCTGAGTCTGCTAACTACAAAACCTGGCCTCTATATAAAAATCCAAGGACAACATGATCGCTTCTGATAAAACATTGGACTTAGGTATCAGACAGGAGAACTTTGACTTAAAGCTTCTTTTCTCTAAAACTTTACATTGCCCTTAAAGCAATCTTTTACTTTTTAAGTCAGAACAGCAGAGACAGAAGGGTAAGGAAATCGTATCCTTTTGGGGGCTCAGAGGAGTTCTTCATGTCTGGCAAATGGTGCTGCGAGGCAATGAAACAAAAAGCATTGGTAAAGAAAGCTCTGTTATAAAAGAAGAAGAAAAAAAAAAAAAACTCTCTTTTTCAGAGGAAATAAATTAACTGAGCTGACCTGCTTGTTATTCTGCCTCAAAGCCTCCTCCCCTTCTCCAGCTCAGCAGAGATTAATTACTCACATCTTGCATTTTGCTGTTCCAGTCTCTGAGCAGAGATACACTTTGCTTTCCTTCCCCAGAATACCTGCCACATCCTCCTTGCATCAACTGTGATGAATATAAGATTAGGTTGTTGCCATCCCATCCCAAAAGTCATCCTTTTATGTCCTTCATCCCTGGCTAGAACCTATGATGTCCTTTCCTGTTATAACGGGCCAGCTCAGAGTGTGGGGCAGAAAAAACCTGGGGCTGGGGATCAAAACACCTGGCTCAGGTGAGCGAGTTCCTCGTCACTGAAGGTATTTAGACTTTAGGCAGAATTGATTTGGGTGAAGTTTAGACTCTTACAACCCCATATAAGAGTCTGCAGAGGGAAGAACCCCTTTAGAACTTCGTCCACATTGGTGACCCCTGCCCAGTCCCCAGTCTTAACTGGCTACAGCTGTGGAGATGACCACCTCCACTTCTGCTGAGGTGTGTCCTCCTGGTTCCAGAATAATTGAGTCTCAAAGGCCAGAGATAAATGTAGCCACTCAAGCTGATAAACTAGCAGCCCTGATAATGGAGCTCAATCAAAATAGCTGTGCCAGGAATTATTTAGGTGTTGAATGTAATTTCAAAGGTCAATAAATGTGCAAAGCAAGTGCAGCCTGAAGCTGATAAGCAGTGAGAGGGAGCTGGGATTGTTTTCCCACCTCCTTTGCTATTATAAAAGAGTTTAGTAGTCTACCTTCACAAGTTATCATTGTATTTCTACATTTTTGCTACAGGGTAACATCCATTTTTTTCCTAATTTTTTTTCTTTAATAATCAGAGATTGTCTTTGCAACATGGCAGGAGCAATAAATCACACAACCTTTATATTTATTTACATTATTTTACATGTCATAGACAGTTTGATCCATAGAAAATTTCCGGGGACCAAGGAATCATCCAATGTCTACTTTCCTTTCACTTTGAAGTGCCCCATATCCAGCCATGTGCAGGGCACTGTGGCACATTAAAAAGACAAAGACACAGTCCCTGCCCTCGAAGAGTCTTGATGTATTTGGAGAGACATGAACAAGTGGCATTATGAACAACATAAAATCAATGTGAAAAAAAGAGGGATCTAAACACTGCATCTGCCTAAATGATTGTCTCCCACACCTTCTCCCTGATGGAAGACTCTGGACATTTCACTGCTCTCATTTAGTTTTCTTCTTTAGTCACCCCACACCAAATGGATTCAGGGATCATGTCAAATAAATTACTCCACCAGGAAATGCTAAACCTGACTTTGTTCCTTCAGTTTTACATTTCCTCTTGGGATTCTTAAATTGAAATATCCCAAATCAAAATAATCTCTGCTTCCCATAATCAAAATTGTACTGCAGGTGCACCTATTACTACTACTTAGATTCTTACTGGGCTTTATATCTCATCAAATGTTTGCACTTAGACAGGTCATGTCTCCTCCCTGAGACTCAGTTTCCTCACATGTAAATATGAATTACTAACATCCATTCAATTCTAGCTCTCCTTTGATCCACACTGTAAAGAACCAATAAAAAGATGAAGTGATGAAATGTGTTGCAAATATTAAGTATCACTAATACTATTGTGCTGGTGGTCTAGGTATACCTTTTTTCTTGTCCGTATAGTATTTTCGCCCCCTACCTGATCTCCCCATCTCTTGTGTCTCTCTTTGCATTTTAATGTCTATTCATGTTACTTCTTTACCAAGGTGAGCACATAGATTTATCCCGGGTTCTTGGATATCCCCCAAAGCATCAGAATGAGCCTAAACTGAGTCTGTATCTTGAGTTCAGACATGTCTCAATGAGCCCATTCAAATACTATTTTTAGGAGGATGGGGAGTCTTTCAGGAGATAATGCACTAAGAAAAGAAGATCAGGCAGAAGACGCTGACTCTGTTATAAACCCTCGGCCAGGAGAGAAGAGGAATGACTATGAGTACAGTGTGGTGACTATAGCACAGAACCTGGCCCAGCTCCATCATTCTCATCCATGCCTTCGCATTGGGGTGAGAGCAAGACCATGTCTAAGAGAAACGGAAACAATTGTTTCAATAAAAATGCACTGAAACAATGGGACTCAGGCACAAGGGATGCCAAAGCAGTAAGAGACCTTGGCACTTCTTTGGGAATCCTCTCACTGGGTGTGACATGAAGTGGGGAGATCCATCTTTCTCTCCTGCACTCTACATGTACTTTTTTCATCCACATCCAGCCATAAGGGCTCTTACGTGAGCATCTGTGGTGACAGTGACCTTGTGCACACTACACATGAGTGGTGGTGCCTTGTGGAAGACTTCAGTGGAGACCCTACTGGGAAGTGGAAATGCAACAACAGAAGACTTGCCTACAAACCCATCTCAAATAATCCTGTAAATCTGCAGAAATTCTTGAGATGGCAAGAAGGGAGATTTTTCAGAAGACCTTCATTAGCAAGGGTAGTCAAAAGTCAGTGAAATTCAAATATTTATTGCTAATGTGACCTCATTAGAAGCAACAATTAGAGAAATTCAGATTATATGTCCCCCAAACATGCCCCAATATTCCACATATAATCAAACATAGTTTAAAAATGATGACCTACCCATATAGTAGCTAAATAAATGTTGAATGATCTCCAGATATCTACTGTCATGTTAACATTTTGAGTAGCCAACTTTGTCCATGGAAAACAATTCCCTTCAAAAATACCTAAGTAACCAAGTACATACACACACACACACACACACAAAGGAAATAAGAAAAATTTCCCCAGGTAGGTTGTCATAGTACAATGAATGACCGCACTTTAAAACCGTTCTTGCTTAAAAAATTATGTCTCCATAAAGATCTTTATATTTTTCTAGTTTTGTCTCTTTGGCATTTAGTTGGAAAGATTATCCAATTTTTACCCCAAATAAATAAAAGAGAGGTCTATAGTTCTGGGGCAATAAATAAAAAATCATAATCCTGGGCACAGATTCCATCTGGAGGTTAGACAGATAGTGGGATTTGATAGATGACCATGGCCTCCATGGTCATTCCCAACTACCTCACACCTGTAGGCAAAAGGGGTATGGAAAGGAAAAGTGGGTGTAGACAGTTGGACAGGGGGGATGATTCAGAAGATGTTAGGTAGGAGCAAATATTTGCTCATCCCTCAAAAACTCCTGGACGGTCAATATTATCATCACCATTTTATGGAGGAAAAAAATTTACAAACTAAGGTTGAGATGACATGAGCAGAATTTAGACCCAGTCAGTAGGAGAGTGAGCTAGAATGTGAACTTTGGAATGCCTGGATCTTACCTGGCCTGTTCCAGCCTCATTCCCCTCAAGCTGTGCCGGGAAAGTCAATGTTTGTCTTTGATACTCAGAAGAATCTTGAAATATCGTCTCCATTTTGTCACCAATGAAATAGATGCAAAGAAGTTAAGTTACTTGCCTTGTCTCATGTAATCAGAAACTGTCAGAGCTAATATTTAAGCCCATTTCTGACCTCAAAGCCCGGTTATTTACTCTTCTTCAAAACTGTGCCGTGAGTGTGGTTCAGGATTCTCCCCCAGAAACCAACACCACGTCCACGGCCATCACTTGCTGGCGGGAAATGTTTATGAAGATACCCTTAAACAGCAACCCCATGGCTGTTCTGTTTGCTGCATTCCTGATTTTATAAAGTGAAAGAAAGGGCCTTAGCACTTTATTTAAAGCATATATAAAGTATACAACCAGAGGGACAAAGCGACTTGATTTACAACCAACCATTCCCCTGTGAGAAAATTAAAACCCATTTTCAAGAATCACCAAGATATTGCTCATGGTGGGGACAGAGGTGATTAATGGTCATAATCACTGATTTGAGAATCTCTACTTTGGCTTTGAGCTTAAGCCAAGAACACCAAGATAAGCATGTTCTGCTAGATAATTCAAACACTTGGAGCTTTTCCTGCTGCCTTCTCTATTTGAAAGCAATATCCCTACCACCCCTCTGTCCCCGTTAGTAGTGTTGAACTGTGAGTCACATCCTCCACAAAGGAGAAAGCTTTATTGAGCCATGCACACACCCTGCAGGTTGAATACCTGCATTTATGAGCCAGTTGGGATAAAAGGTGAAATTCTTGACTTTTCTCAAACCAGATGTGCTAAGCCATAGGAGGCTAGGGAACAATGTCCTAGGACTCAGGTTCCTGCTGCTATTGCCTCTTCATAAAATAGAGCAAATGGGACTGTCCACTTCTTTCACTTATTGGGAAATACGAATGTTCACCACAATAAGCTCCACTTAAAATTTTATATAGAAAAAAATTG
>NW_012155618.1:666415-688954 GCF_000956105.1 Propithecus coquereli | reverse complement strand
TATTAAAAAGGTATAGAAATCCAAGCCCACATGACCTCATAAGAATACGATGAAACTTGAGATGTGGGCAAGTTGAAAAAAATAATGTGAATATCATCCAAATGCTTGTTCTTGGTTACATCATAGCATTTCCAAAGTATTTTTATATCTTTGGTCTCACTAGATTCTCCTATCATACCTGTGAACTAGAAAAGGTAAATTTCTTAGTTGGGGTCAATTCTCAGGTCTCTCATATCCTTGAGACAAATTGTTCTTACCCAGATTGTTTTCCTATCCAGTTTGCCTGAGTTTCAGCCTTAGTTTCATAATTTGCACTTGCGTTTTGCAGGATAACATAGTCCAGTTTTGAAAATCTTCTCTTTAGGACTCTGACAACACCTCTACCCAAGATTGCTGTTATTTCCTTATATTGTCTCAGATCTCTCAAACTCAGTACCAATTCCTGAGCATCACTGCAGCTCCCAAGCTTGACATTTATCCTCAATCCGTCCCCTTGGTTGAAGAAAGCTGTATCTAATAGACTTTGGCTTGTACCCATTCCTTGGAATTACTCTCATGGATTTGAAAAGCTATATTCCTCTCAATAAGTTTGCTCTGTGCCCTTTAGGGTGCAGATTTTCTTACCTCTCCACTTACTAAAATCAAGCTCTCCTATTACTTAGAACCGGAACAACTGTGGAAAAAGACACCTCCCAAAAATTTCAAAACATGTTTGTTAATTTTCACAAAGCAAAACCACCATTCTGAACCCATGTTCACATACACATACACCTAAATTCATACATGTGGGCACCTACACATACTCAAGAAATCCCAAGAACATTATCGAGGCTTATAATCCAACTGCAGACAAGAATGACTTAAAGCAATTTCTATTTGCTCTCAAAAGTTAATTAGACCAATATACCATGCAGTAAATATCTTTGTATAAAATGACATTTAAACTCCACATGAGGCTTGGAAAGGTAACTAACCAATCACCTGGTGAAAATTCCATTAGCAGAAAGCAAATAAGATGTTTTAAAATTAATGAATCCATCGACTAGAGGGAAACATTTTAAAACCTACCAAGTCAGAAAGCAGTTAATTGGGTCTTTCAGATTTAATTAATTGTTGCTGAATGCCCAAAGAATGTGAATCAAAATGAAATAGTGTGAGGTCTAGTATCAAGAAGGAAGAATTCAGAGGTGGAATTCAGTTCTCATCCTGATGTGGGCACTAATGTGCAGTGTGATATAAACTAAGTCAGGCTCCCTCTCTGACCCTAAATGTCTTCCTTATAATGTGGAGTTAATTAACATCTACCCTGCCTAACATACAGGGTAGTTTTGAAGATAAAAGTAACTAATGAACAATATTGACAATTTAAACAATCATCTCAATTAAATGGAAGTGGGAGCTCATAGCACCTGAACAACTTCTTATAAAAACAACAGGAAAAATATAAGTCTTTTTCTAGAAATAATTGATGGTATTGTACTTTGAGTAAGTAAAGAGAATCTGATAACTCCACAGAGCACATTCTTTTTCTTAGTATCCATTAGGTCAATGTAGCTTAGCAAATAACTATACTTGGTTGTTGGTTGTAGAATTTCCCTGGTGTTTTCAATGCCCTCCATGTATAACAGAAATCTGATTTTCTGGGCTTAGGTCTTCTAAATGTCAGATTCATCCCAATGCTAATGCTAAATTGAATACTAAAAAAATCATTTCCTCTCTCATGATGTAGAAGTAAATAGTCTTAATGCAAAGGCCAATACTCTATCTTTTTTTTCTTATTTATTTCCCATTTTCTTTCCTCCAGAAGCCAGTAGCAGTGATTACAAGCATAGATTTGGTGTTTGGATTTTAATCCCTATTCTGTTACTTTTGCAGAACTGTGACCAAGTTATTCAATCTCTCCAAATCGTCATTCTCTTGTGTGAAATATGAAGGTAAGCATAAATGTAATTTTTTTTTTTTTTTTGAGACAGAGTCTCGCTCTGTTGTCCAGGCTAGAGTGAGTGCCGTGGCATCAGCCTAGCTCACAGCAACCTCAAACTCCTGGGCTCAAGTGATCCTCCTGTCTCAGCCTCCCGAGTAGCTGGGACTACAGGCATGCGCCACCATGCCCGGCTAATTTTTTCTATATATTTTTAGCTGTCCAATTAGTTTCTTTCTATTTTTGGTAGAGACAGGGTCTCTCTCTTGCTCAGGCTGATCTCGAACTCCTGAGCTCAAACGATCCGCCCACCTCGGCCTCCCAGAGTGCTAGGATTACAGGCGTGAGCCATTGCGCCTGGCCAGCATAAATGTAATTTATGTAGCACTCTCAGCACAGTGCCTGGCACAAAATCAGTGCTGAATAAATGGCAGTTATAATTATTAATAGATGAGCTCCTGCAAAATTTAGTCTGGCAATTCTCTGGTAACACTGAATTTCTGAATAAGTGATTTCCTGAATTCATAACGTCTGACTACCTTCTCAAAAATAAATATGGTTTTATTGCATTTAAGTATACATAGAAAATAGAAAAAGCTGGACAAATATTGCTTGCTTGATGTCTCCAAGGGAACATTAAAGGTTAAAGAATAGATCAAAATGATTGTAACCAATTGGTAAGCTACAGAAATGACTCAGAGTAGTCACTTCTCTATTGCCTCTATCTGCAGGTCCTATTTCTGTTCTTCCACTAAAAATTACTGAGCATCTCTTATGGTGCTGTCGCTGAAGATAATATTATTATCAGCTGTCATTTACTGTGTGATCATATGCTAGGCACCATGCCTGCCGATATCCATGCACTATTTTATTAATATTTGATTCCCACCATAACCCTGTGAGATGGGTTTGTCTGCTTTGAGAGCCCAAACCCTGAATCACCATGCCTTCCTCTGGCCCACTGTGGGAGTTGGCATGGGGCCAAATGTGTATGAGAATGGGTATCCGAAGCGCCCAGGAACATCTTGAGTAGTAAAGAGAGAGCACCATAACCTTAAAGCATTAATAAGCTCTCAAATAATTTCCAACCTAGAATTCTACAGGGAAGGCCTACCTCATTCTTCCCTCTACCCCACACACCTGGGTTCCCTACTCTGGCTGAGTCACCTAATTCCAAGTACTCCTTGGTTCTGGAGCTGGCACTTCTCACTCTATGCTCAGAGAGCACTGCCCACTTAAATTTGTCTTAGAAGTGTTCTGCCCCCTGGTGACACTCACTGCTGTACTTTGGCACTCCCCCATCATCGTGGATCAACTCCAGGTTTGAGACATGCCATTTCTTTTCTGCCTGCAGCTTAGTTTGGCATGTCTGCTTTACCTTCCTTATCTAATCCTCAGGCTTGTGTCCCCATTTTTCCCTAACTCTTTGTCTTCCTTTCAAGTACAACAGGATCCTGTTCATGTCTTCAGTCTTCCCCAAGCAAAGTAAGATTGAGCTATGAAACATAAAGAGAAGAGGAGGAGGGAAGTGTATAAAAAGGATAGCCTTGGATGTTACACAGTGTGCTTTGAGCTATATTTTCTATGACATTACTTTCTTCCTTTCAGGTCATGAAATTCAATGCCCAAGGAGCAAAGTTCCCTTTACTCTGGGTTCTTAACTCCAGCTAAACTACGAGTTCGGATATCTTGAAGTATCTTGAAGGGCCCTCAAATTATCTAATCTGTATTCCTCCTGCTCTTGATTTCTTTCTTGTTTTTTTTTTATTTTTTCAATAAACTGGTCTTTAAAAATTGACCATCAGAGCTCTCTATTCTTCTCCATAAAATGTAATTTTGCATTGATTTGTGGTTCCTATTCTGCTTTTTTAAGACCAAATTATAGTATTTTAATGTATATAATTTGTCTTCATATAATGTATAAGGTATATAACTGCTGGACTCAAATTAGCCCCTAGAACAAAGAGAAATTGAAAACAGACTGCAGCCCTCAAAATCTACTAATTTTTGAAAGATGTTCTGAATGAATGTGGTCTTTAGTGATCAGATTATTCCCTGGTAATTTGTCGTATATATTCCAGTTGTCATGTTAAATCCTTTAAGGAAAGTGCTCTTTCTTCTGAAGCCTCATAGGGAATAAGCTCACAGAGCTTAAAACATAATAACCCTTTGAATAAAGTTATTTAATATAAAATACTATGTGATGATTTTTTAAGTTCATTCTATTTATGCAAATATTGCAAGGAGATCCCAGTGGGTATATGCTTTCATTTTGAAAATAAGTTCTTTCTGATAGCCAATACAAAATAATAGAGTGAAAACTCTCTGTAATGGCTCCATTTCCAGACTGATTTTATAATACAGAGTGTCCCAAAAGTCACCATACACAGGGAAAATTGGATATTGTAGCTAAATGTACCGTTATTTACAAAATATTCATTACAAAATTTTTCCTTTATATGGCAACTTTTGGGACACCCTGTATTTACTTTTTCCAAAGCTTACTCACAAAATGATCTCTGATGCATTAAGTTAAGAAGATGGCCTTCCCAGAGATTGGTGAAATTTTAATATGGAAACACTAGCTATGTCTTTCAAGATATCTTTTGATCCACATTCATAATATTCCAGCATTCCAGCCAACAATTGGAAAATTATAGAACACCTCAGAGCCCTCTTTGTCAAACATCATTATTGGAGAATTGAGAAATGCAGGTCCATGGGAATAAAGTCACATACTCAAAATAACACATTTAATAAAATAAATAAAGTTAAAATTCATATCTTTTCAATCTGCAAAGCATTATGAAGTTAAAAGCAGTTGCCAAAATTGCTGAAATTATTGTGAGTTAATATGTTAATTTATTCAATAAACAATATTCAGGGTTTAATGTGCTAGGTGCTGGGAATACAAACTCATGCTTGACCAATAGAACATGGTAGAAATGGCATTATGTGATTTCATGACCTAATCTAAAAGGACCAGCAGCTTATGCTTTGCCCTCTTAGAGTCCTCATCAGCAGTGAAAGAAGTCCTACTATCCTAACATCTCTGTGCTGCAAGAAGTTCAAGCCACAGGGAAAGCCTTACACTGGAACTCTAGTTAACAGTCCTAGCTGAGTTCCCAGCCAATAACCAGATCAACCACCAAATGTGTGTGCTCATCTTTGAGGATGAATCCATTTCATCTTTCATATGATTCCAGCTCCAGCCATTATCTGCAGCTGCATGAGAGACCCCAAGGGAAAACCATACAGATTAACTCAGTCACCTCAAAGAAACATGAGAAATAATAATCAGTTATTATTTTAAATCACTTGGTTTAGTTTGCTGTACAGCAATAGGTAATTAGAAAGGTAGATAATGGAGAAATAACTGAAAGATTTTAAAGGGGAGAGTGAAAAAAAAGTATATTCATAAATGGACATTTTAAAATAGAGCCATAGAATCAGACAATAGAAGATAAACACCCTGTTCCCTGCTTTCACCACACATCCAAGTTTCTTTGGAACTTGAGGACTGCTGGATGGAATTGAGTGAGGTTCCTCCTCCTGTGTATAAACAGTATTACATAGAAGAAGAATCTACTAGGAAATTAAAAAATGATCAAGCCCTTAACACAGAACTCATGACCATGACTATTAAAGTACCAGGTTCCAACTCTGGTAGCCAGCTATTAAGATAGCCCCAAACAGCTATTAAGATAGCTCCTGGTATTTATAGTTGGGTGCCAGGAGTTAGCTACTCTTTCAGCAAAACAGGTCCCAAGGCAGGATTGTCACAAGAGATTTAGAAATAATAGAAATAGAGAAATATAGACACGGAGAAATAAGTGAGATGGAGGCAAAGTTCAGTTTAAAGTGATAAGGGGGTCAAGGGTCCTCCAGCATTCCTGTCAGCTGTGAGTCCCCCAAATGAAATCCCACATCAGTATTTAGTGTTACAGCAAATAGTTGTCCTTGGTTAAAGAATCATGTATATAGCTCATTCTTTGAGGTTCCCAGGGACCCTTACCTAATTCTGTCTACAACAATAGACGGTTACAAAATTTTTCTAAGACAAGCGTGTTAAGCCCTAAGTTAGAAACAGACCTAGCTGAGCATGCAAATTAAAGTGTATAAAGTGAGAACACTGAGTCTGTGTACTACTCTGATCTACTTCTCTAAATACAGAGACATGTGGTCAAGAGTGAGGCAGGAATAGCCTTGAAGTTTAGGATAGTTCCAGCTGCACGTTATCTGCTGGGCAGGTATTTTAATCACCTTCTCCACCAAGGACCCAAACCGAGCTTCTGCCTTGCAAAAAAGCTCAAGGTGATGGCCGGCAGCAAAAACGAAATATTGCTTTGCAAATGTCCTCTGAAAATGCCTCCATTTTTGGAAGCAGCTTCTATTATGTGAACTAACATGTTCGCAGATTCCTTCAAGGCAAAGTCCTGCAAAACTCCTGAAACCTTTCATGTTTCTTAGCCTATTTTCCCAACACTTAGGAAAAATCATCTGACAGCACAGTACACTGTACAGTATCGGCTGTCTACCCTCATAATGGCACAGCTGACTGGGAGCTGCAGCTGCCCAGCATCGCAAGAGTATCACTCCACATATCGCCAGCCCAGGAAAAGTTCAAAATTCAAAATTTGATGTACAGTTTCTACTGAATGCCATAAAGTCAAAAAATTGTAAGTCCAACCATGGTAAATTGGGGAACAGTTGTGTAGGGAGAAGTAACCTTTTCAGGATATTGAGTCTTTCATTCTCCCTGTAAATGTGACAGATTTTTTCATATATTTAAGTCTTCTTTATAGTTTAAAAACTTTTATGAGGTCTTGGTTATTTTTATAAGATATATTCCTAAATACGTTATATTTTTGTTCCTATTGTAAAAGTATCTTTCTTCAAAATACCTTTTCTAACTCTGTTACTGGAATATAAACATCGAATCGGGGTTTATATGTTGATCTCATATTCTTCTTGCTTATTAAATTCACCCATTAATTCTAACAATTGATTTATAGATTCTTTTTTTTTTTATGGAGACAACATATTATATGCAAATAGTGACAATTTAATTTACTCTCTTTCCTTGTTTAATTTTTTTTTCTAAGTGTACTATCTATAGTATGGCATTGTTAAATAGAATCAATAGGGTGGGATATTTTTATATTCCTAATTTTTAGGAAATGTTTTCAGGATTTTACTTTTGAGTCTCTATAGATTTCTTTATTATGTTAAAGTTATTCTTGTCTACCCCTTGCTTCTTAAGAATTTTTATCACTCACTAATGGATTTCAAATTTCACCTAATGATTTTTTTTTTCCTTTTAACATGACCGTATATTTTTCTCCTTTAATTTCTAAATGTGAGAATTACATTAATGATTCCTCATAATAAACTGTCTTTATGACTCTGAGATTAACTCTTCTTTCTCTTCCTTTATTATACACATTAGTGAATTTTATTTGTTTAGTATTTTGTTCAGGATTTTGAACATAGATGTTCTTGAGTTGAATTAACCTTCAAATTTATTTTTCATGTTTTTCTCAATGTCTCTTTTTTCCAAAACTTTTTTGCCAATATTTTATGACAAAAATTTAGACAAATCCCAAAAGAAAGTTACCATGAATCATTATATGTCTGTAACTAAGCATCAGAAACCATCACCTGATGGCATCCCTTGTTTCATTTATATTGCTCTTTCTTTACCTTTATCACACTGGATTATTTTGAAGTAAATCCTGAATAACATATTTTATCTCTAAATATTGTATCATGTATCTTAAATGATAAGGATGCTTTAAATAATATAATCCCAATTACATAATCACATCTAAAAAAATATAATTCTTTAACATGATCAAATACCTACTTTTACCTAAATATATCATAATTATTTATTCCCATCAGATTGTTCAAATCATAATTTAAACATAGTCCCCACATTGTATTTGACTGATATATCTCTCACATATTAGGAGTTTTATGGTGCTTTTTTTCCTTAAATTCATTTGATTAGGAAATGGAGTCATCTGTTATGTAGAATTTCCCACTTTCTAGACTTTGCTAATGACATCCCTGTGTTGTAACATAAAACCTGTCTTCCTCTCCTATATTTCCTGGATATTAATAGCTAGATATTAATCAGTCTCAAACTGTTTTATCTAAGGACACTTTTACTCTTAACATTTATTGAGGACCCCAGTAATTTTTGTTCATGTGAGTTATTGGTATTTATATAATAAATATTAAAACAAAAAATTTTTAGAATATTTACTAGCTCAATTTGATCATTTTTGAAAACATGCCAACAAAACATTCATATGGGAATAAGCAAGTTTATCTATCAGTCTGTTTTTCAAGTAAAAATCGTGTTCCATGAAAACCGTGAATTAATATAAAACTTAATGTTACAAATGCTTTTCCTCAAGACAATCACTATACTTCAGTATGTAGACTTCCTATTTAGTTATAAATAATATTCACTCTAGATGTATTCAAGGGTTGAGATTTACTAAAATTAACTACCTTTACTGCTTCATCAAGTTCAGGGACATTTTTAAGTGTAAATGTCTTTTTTGTTTCTTGCAAGTGCATGGGCACAAACAATAAAGGTTGTTTAATGCTAAGTCACCAGAACTTCTACCCATCATTTCTTTTGCCTCATAGGTGCAAATGTCAACACAGTAAAAATGACAATAACATTTTAATGTAATTATGAAAATTACCACTACATAGCCACTCTGAAAGAGTCTAGAAGACCCCCATGGGAGTGCAGAGCACTATCTGAGAATGCTCTGAAGTGTGAAACTGCCTGCTCAGAATTACAATGAACTGAGGAACTATTTCTCAGTCTCCCCACACAGAGGTAGCCAGAAGGCAAATCTATTTGGCTTCTGTCACTTAAGATCCTGGCTTGCCTATTGACTCACATGATTACTTCAAGCTTCCTTTACATCTTGCTGCAAAGTTGAAGCAACTCTGAACCAATTCTTTCTTTTTTTTCAACTAATACATTGTCCTCATCAATATTTCCAATTCCTATACTCACCCAATTTTTACTTAGTAATTTATTTTTAATCGTACTAGATAAAGTATAAAGAAATTCATGTGTATGTCTGCAGGAGTGAGTCCTTGGCAGGTTGATCAAAAGTACACTTCTGGGCCGGGCTCAGTGGCTCTTGCCTGTAATCCTAGCACTTTGGGAGGCCAAGGTGGAAGGATCAATTGAGGCAAGCAGTTCAAGACTAGCCTGAGCTAGAGCAAGACCCTGTCTCTACTAAAAATAGAAAAATTAGCCTGGCATCATGCTGTGCACCTATAGTCCCAGCTACTCAGGAGGCTGAGGCTGGAGGATCCCTTGAGCCCGTGGAGTTTTAGGTTGCAGTGACCTACAATGACACCACTGCATTCTAGCCTGAGCAGCAGAGTAAAATTCTGTGTCAAAAAAAAAGTACAGCTCTGTCATTTCCCTTAACTGTCTAATGCCATAGTATTTTCAGAACTAAGTAGTACCAGAATTTGGCTTACAGGGCTGCCTTTGTATGTGTAAATTTCTCAGAACAGGATATCTGGGAAAAAGTGGGTAAAGTGGAAACTTCACCAGTTTCTGGAGAAAGTGCTGACCTGCTAACAGGAAAAAGGCAACATCTGGGGCAATTCCCAACCTTTGCCAGGAAGAGTCTCCTGACCTTGGTGGAAATCTCCTTGAACCAATGCCAAGCCGTTCGCATGACCCTGGTCCTGCCTACACATTCCTGTTATTTATCTCAATGCCCCTCCCTCAGATTCTCCTATAAAAAGCCCACACTTTCCTGACCAGACAAACCATCCCAGATCCCTGCAACACAGGTAAGTGGGAGCTGAGATATGAGACCCATGGGGGATTTTACCTCACACATCACAGGAGAAGGTGCAGGAGGGTCCCTTCTTCAGAGAGCACAGGAGCTCTGAGACTCAGCACAGCTGCCCTCGTAGGACTCAGGGGCGGAGGGTACAGAGATGCACAAATTCATCCCAGAACTACAGAAGGAGACAATGTGACCAACATCTGCTTATTCCTAGGGGACTAGATAAAGGAAGGACAAGAAGCAGTGGGTCTCTGCATTCCTTCCTCTGACAACACTCCTCCTCTGAGTCCTCCCCACGCTGCAGACACCATGCTGTCTCCCAGGGCCCTGCGCAGCCTTGCCTGGGTGCCGCTCTCCTGCCTGATGCTCCTATCCCAGGTCCAAGGTAAGCATTCTTTGCTTCTAGCACTGGGTTCTTTGTGAGCGCTCAGAGCCAAGGAGGGCAGAAAGGCTCCTGTGTGTCTCCTGTGGTAATGGTGAGCTGCATCCCCACACGGGGAAACTCCCTGCAACTCCTCCATCATCCCTCCTCCCTTCGGGTTAATGGGTGGTAGGAGACACTACTGGGGCCCATTGATAGTGGAATGAGATGGATTTGCATTTTGTCAGTGGACTCTGATTACTACTGGTGGGGAGCAGAGGTAAAGTGTGAAGGATCGGTAATAAAATTTGGGGAGGGACGAGGATTGAAAGACTCAGTGTAGAGACAGTCAACCCATAGTGAGGGGAGTGTTGGACTATTGAATAAGAAGAAAAGGTAAAAAGAGACGAGATGGTCCCCCATTTAGTTCGTACAGCTGTTCAGAGACCAAGAATTCTGGAAAATGTGAGCAAACATGAGAGGGAGTCAGGAATGTGATCTTCTTCCCCAAGGACAAGCCTCATAGACATGCCCCAAGGTCACCCCCAACTCCAATCCTCACACTTCATTTCATCCGATCCCTCCCCCTTATCTCCTCCACCCCAGGTGAAGACTCCCAGAAGGAAGTACCTTCTCCACGGATCAGCTGTCCCAAGGGCTCCAAGGCCTATTCCTTCCACTGCTATGCCTTGTTTACAACACCCAAATCCTGGATGGATGCAGATGTGAGTGGTTAAATGTGAGGTTGGAGGTGACAAGGGAAAGTCCATGCAGGTCTCAGGGGAGGGGTCTTTATTCTCAAGAGCTCCTTGGGAATGAGACGAACTTATCTTTCAGACAATCCTTCTCTCAGCCACCCTTTCCCCGCCCTCCCCCGGTGAAGTCTCAGGCTCCCTCTTTTTCTCTCCCTTTCCCATACAGCTGGCCTGCCAGAAGCGGCCCTCTGGACACCTGGTGTCTGTGCTCAGTGGAGCTGAGGGATCCTTTGTGTCCTCCCTGGTCAAGAGCACTGCGACCACCTACTCATACATCTGGATTGGGCTCCATGATCCCACTCTGGTGCGCTTGTATCCTCCCCTCTCTGCTACCTCTCAGGTGGCCATGGTTACCCAGGCCCACTCTCTGTTCCTTGTACCTACCCAGGAAGTACCCCAGGAGTAGAATGCAGGTTCTGGGGGACGTTTGGGGGAAAGGGAAGTCCTTGAGGCCAAGAGAAGATCCAGTCCTGTGGAGGTCGCTAGATTTCAGATGAAGTTAATCTGCCTCTTGTCAAGTGTTTTACACAGTTCTCACATGAGGTCTTATAAATTAGTTCTCTGAGCTTCAGGAAGTCTGCACATACTGTTCTGAGGGAATCCTAAATGAAGATAGAATCAATTTTTGCCCCCTATAAAATAAACATTGTCTTTGAGGTTCTGAGGCTAATCACGAATGCACCATCCATTACTGTTCAGCAAATAATATACTACATTGAGTAGTTCCAGAGGTCTTGTGATTATTGGCTGGGATTTGCCAGTAGGAACAAGCAGTTAAGGAAGAGCTTTCCAATATACAGGGCGCTGGGGCAGCATCTGGAGGAGCAGACCCAGTTCCCTGATGCTGGGAGGGAGTAAGGTATTACAGCTGAGGGGATTTGCAAGGAGCGCTGTAATGGCCACTCCCTTCACCTGGCTGCCTCCTCTACTCTACAGGGCTCTGAGCCCAATGGGGATGGATGGGAGTGGAGCAGCACTGACGTGCTCAACTACTTTGCCTGGGAGAAAGATCCTTCTACCCTTCCAAACCCCGGCCACTGTGGGAGCCTGTCCAGAAGCACAGGTAAGAAACAAAGGAGCCGCCTCTTCCCAGCCTTTTCCACCCCTTATATCCCATTCCTGAGCTTGACCTTCAGGGAATTTTCCTGAGCTAGGAAATGCAATGTATTGGTTTGGCTTGTCCCATCTCTCTTTTGTGTGTGTGTGTCTCCTTCTCCTGGTGAAGATGTGGGAGAGGCTTTAATTCCTAGGCCAGAACCTGAGATGCCTCTTCATTAGGTTCACAAGCTCCCCTCTACCCCATTTCTTTTATGTCTTCTGTCTCTCCAGGATTTCTGAAGTGGAAAGATTACAGCTGTGATACGAGGTTACCCTATGTCTGCAAGTTCAAGGACTAGGCCAGCTGGGAAGTCGGCAGCCTGAGACTGGTATACAGTTCCTCATGGACACAGGACCAGTGTGAAGACTCACCCTGAAAGGGAACATTCTTCACATACCCCACAAACATGAGCACCTCAATTCTGATCTTCCCTTCTCTTCCCTCTGCCTCAAACTCATTCAGGCTTTTCTGTGTGTTCCATGGCCTGAGGTCTCAGAATAATAATAAAAATTTTAGCTCATGCTTACATGCTTCTGTGTTTCATTCTTACAGTAATTCCCTCTGGAGAAGGAGGTGAGGTTGGGGAGAAACTGGATCTTGCCTCTTCCCAGTTTCACATAGGCCTAAGGGAAAATGACTAAATGGGCATCCCTACTAGTGTATTTGTAATGGGTTGTGGGGGCTTCTCATGTAGGATTTGTATAGTGGACAGAAAAGGACATTGCCCGCCCCACCCACACACTCACTGCCCAGACATACTCCCTGGTGTTATGACACAACCAGCCTAGGGGAGTCTAATGTTACTTAAAATAGTACTTCTTAAGTTATTTTCTGTGAAGGATTGTTTTCCCTTAATTTGCAATCACTCTTTGATAGTGGCTTTTGTAAAGTGCAATAAGAAATGAATTACTTAAACTTTTGTTTACAATGTTAGAAAAAAAAGAGCATTGGAAGCTACTACTCTCTTACTTATTTTAAAATAAGAGCAATCTGAACAAACTTAAAACCAACGACTTTCTTTGGGCCAATTAGAGAATTGAGGTAGCAGGAACAATTGCTACCCTGATGTCTGTAGAAGTGCCCAAATACATAGAGCTTTTTAAATTTCTCCTTATCTGGAGCAGAGACCTCTAGTACTATAAACTGTTAAGAACATTTATATGGTAATTTTGAGAAATTGCTGGATGCTGAATGTGGATTGGCATTAAGAGTGAGAAACTCTTGGAGGATGCAGTCCTAGGAAAGCCCCTACACTTTCATGGCTTTTACCTTCAGGAATCCCACCAGTTTCTTATAGTGAAGAATCAAGAATAATCCCCTGGTGGTTCTGGCAGAAAGAGGAGAAAAGAAACCATTCTGAAATCAGTCCAGAGCATTCTCAATAACTACTTTTTACCTATTTCCAGATAAAAAGATCTCATGACAGTCTTAATAGAGAATAAGTGCTCTTATAGAAAACAGTTATAGACATGGTGGATACTATTTCAACTATATCAACAATCACTTTATATTTGGATGGTCTAAACACATCAGTTAGAAGAAAGATTGTCAGAGTAATTTTTTTAAAAGGCCCTATTATATATTGTCACCACAAAACCACTTTCAGTATAAATATTCAGATACATTAAAAAAAGTAAAGGGACAGAAAAAGATATACAATGCCAACATTAATAATAATAAATAAAAAAGCTAGAGTAGTATGTTAACTTTAGACAAGCAGATTTCAGAAAAAGGAACATTATTAGGGATCAAGAGGGCATTATAAAATGGCAAAAGGCTTCAGTTCTCCAAGAAGCCATAATAATACTTGACATGTATGCACTTAACAGCAGAACATCAGAATACATGAGACAATAACTTATGGAACTGAAATGAGAAATAGAAAAATCCACTATTTTACTTAGAGACTTTAATATTTTTTTTAGTAATTGATAGAACAAGCAGGTAGAAAATTAGAAAGAATATAGTTGACTTGAGCAATACTATCAATCAACTTGATTGAACTGACATTTAGAGAATACATCCAACAGCATAATACACATTCTTTTCAAGCTTAAATTCACAAAGATAGACCACATTCCTGGGCATAAAACACAACTTAATAAGTTGAAAACAATAGAAGTCATTCAAAGTATGTTATCAGATCACAGTGGGATTAAACTAGAAATCAAAAACAGAAACATAGCTGAGAGATTCCAAAATATTTGGAGATTAAGCAACACACTTCTAAATAAGACACGAAGAAAAAGAGGTCATAAAAGAAATTTAAAAAATCATTTGCACTAAATGAAAATGGAAATATAACTTATTAAATTTATGGTCTATAATGACAGCAATACTTAGAAGAAAATTTATAATATTAGATTAATATATCAAAAAAGAAAAAAGATATAAAATCAATAATTGACACTCTTTAGGAAACAAGAGAAAGAAAAGCAATTTAATTGCAAAGCAAGCAGAAGAGACATATAATAGAATATAAATCAATGAAATTAAAAACAGAAAAAAATAAAATAACTGTTTTAAAAGATCAATAAAATTTATGAATATCTAGCCAGGCTAACAAAGGAAAAAAGAAGATGCCACAAATTAGCAATATCAGAAATAGAGATTGTGGTAGGCTGAAAAATGCTCTCTCTTCAAAGCAGTTTTACTTCCTGAAATTTGTGACTATGTTGTTACCTTATATGGCAATGAATACTTTGCCGATGTGACTACATTAAGAATCTTGAGATAGGGAGATTATCCTGGATACATTAGTGTAACCACAGGTCCTCCTGAGAGGGAGGCAGGAGTTCAGAGGGGAGTGATATTATGTAGCTTTGTTTGAAGATGGCTGAGAGGGTCGGTCACGTGTGGCCTCCAAAAACTGGAAGGGACAGGAATGGATTCTCTCCTGGAGCCTCTAGAAGGAACCATTTATACCAACACCTTGGTTTTAGATCAGTAAATGTTTTTAAGACTTCTGTCCTTCAGTATTGAAAGAAAATAATCTATGCTGTTTTAAGCAATTAAATCTGTGGCAATTTGTTACAGCAGCAATAGAAAACTAAACTAATTAATAGGTCATCACTACTAATCCCACAGATGTAAAAGGATAGTAAAGGAATACTACAAATAATTCTGTGTCCCCAGATCTGATAATTTTTATAAAACAAACCAATTCTTTGAAAGATACAAATTATCAAAACTCAAATAAAAATAATCTGAATATGCCCATATTTATTAAAGAAATTGAATCAATAATTTAAATCCTTCCAAAAGAGAAAGCACAGATCCAGATGGCTTTCCCGATGAATTCTGTTGACACTGAACATTTAAATAAGAAATGATACCAATTCTCCACAATTTCTTCCAGAAAATAGAAGCAAATAAATCTTCACAATGATTCTATAAATCTAAAACTATTCTAAAAATTCAATTCTTTTTAAAAAATAAATTATTAATAAAATGTGAAACATAAAACAAAACATATATAAGAACTTTTGTTTTAAATTTTTAGATTCATCAAAAATTAATCTGTCCGGTTATACATTTTTCTAAAATCCTAATCTCAATTTCTGTATCTACTTTGTCATGAGCAGGTAGCAAACAGGTTTGAGAACCAGCACCGCTCCAGGGACCATGCTATTAGCTGCCTTGTCCCTATAGAACAGAGTAGACTTACTTTCTTGAATTACTTGCAACAAAGGGCTCCAGTAGGTTTTCTGTCCATTGGCCTGAAAACATTCGGATCCCAGTGAGGACTGGAGTTAGAAAGACAATATCTGGCATGATTTCTATTAATGTTAATATTTCTTGAATAAATAATTCTTATTTGAAAAACAGCACTTACATGAGTAAAGAAGAAAATCATATTTTCAATAAATCTAAATATTTTTAGACCATCCTACTACTTGCTTCATCACTGCCATCACATTCCTAGCCTTATATCTTGTGTAAAAATAAAATACTTGACCAAATCCCCTCATCTGAAAAGGGATAGAACTTAACAAATATATTTTATAGGGACCTGGGGCATTTCAGCATTGCTACTTATGTAGGTTTGCCAGATAAAATAAAGGACTTTTCTAGTGAAACTTAAATTTTAGATAAGTAGTAGTTTCTTAGCATAAGTGTGTCTCAAATATTATAAATTTCCTAAATCTGGCAATGCTGTATGTAGAGGTTTTCCTTCTCAAACGGATAAGATGACTAGACAGTGTATTAATTGATCTTTGTAAAGTTCCTTGTACCCTTTCCAAAATAGACTACCTACATATCTACAGAGAGAGGACCACTGATACATCTGAAATTTGACTAAAAGTCCATTTAGTAATTTTGGTGGGGATTTTTTCTATTATTATCTGCCATCCATATGATGAGTTAAACATTTTCTCTTTATTCTCTAAAAGAGCTTGTATAAGATTAGAAATATCTATTTCTTGGTAATTTTTAGACCCTTCTGAAAACTCTCAACCTTAAGTTTTCTTTCTGAGAATATTTTAAAATATAAATAAAATTTCTTTAATAGTTATGGTAGGACTTTCAAGATTTTCTTAATTTCCCCTGGAAGAATTAAGAATTTTTCATTCCCATGCATTTAAAAAAAGGAAAGAAGCCCACTTAAGGGTTGTATGACCAAAAAAGAAATAATGACAATAGTCCCTGTTATCTTGCCCTCCAACTCCTTCACTGGTTTTAAGGTGGGTGACTGAAGAATCTAACCCTCCCTTCAGCCTATATAGGTACGTCTTATAGCAATAGAGCGTTAACAGCTCCTCCAGAGCACTAGGCTGTGTGGGTGACCATATCCTGCATCCTGCAGAAATAGTGCAGATAGATCTATGGAGTATTGTCATAATGAGATGAATGTAATACCAACTGTAGTAGCCCGAGCTTGTTTGTACAGCCCAGCCAGTGTTCATCACCAAAAAAGCCAGGTTTTCATTAGTCGATCTCTTTAAAGTCCCTTACGTTGGTAGAGAGGGCTGGACGCGTGCATTTAGAAGGAATGATACAAGGGCATATCTCCTATTGACATAGTTTTCTAACTACAAGAAAAAGAGAAAAAAGTATCAAATTACTATAAGATCAACTATTTTTTCTTAAATTAAAAGTTACAACATTCCCTAGGAAAGGGTAACATCCATGGAAAACCAATAGACAAACAGGGAAAGGTTTTGGTATCACAGGTAAACTTTGTTACATCTATAAAAAGGTGTCTTTGCTGACATTTCACTGCAATCATATCAGGAATGAAAACAAATCATATAGTAGAATATGAAGTCAGTGACTTAATAAGAATATTATTTCCTCAAGAAAATAAGGTCTGTATGCCTATGTACATTGATCACTCTCAGCACTTTCTGCCAGGAGGGCTGATGACTTAACCATGGATAGGAACCCATGGCTTTTAACGTCAAGGTGGTTTAAAAGCGAAGTGAAGCAAATGGAATTTTTAACCCCTCACCAAGTGTGTTATGGGAAGCCTTGGGGTCTTTCCAGGACTGGTTTTCATTTTGGAGCTCTCTTACTTATCACCATTATTATCCTTGTCTATAGCTTCAAGTCAGCAATAGGGACGAAGTAGAAAGGGAATTGGATTGGAAGTCAATAAACCAGAGTTCAATTTCTGCTATACCTATTCTTACCTATGTATGTATGCTGCCCCTCATTCTTTTAGAAAGGCAAACCAAGGATGTCCCTTCTAGCCCAAGAAGAACATTTGCAAACATGAGCTGACACTGAAGTAATTCCCTCTTATCCAGGTTTTCTCATTCTAGCTTTGCTAGTGCTTTGTTCCTGTTTTCCACTACCCCAAGATCTTTGCTCTGAAATAAAACTTTCAACTCTATTTCTGCTTTCTCCAAACGTAGTGTTTGTATATGCTTTCCCAGTTGGATTAAAGATATATAATGACAACCCTAGGTTTAACAACCTATAAAACATGACGTAAAACAAAAAGTACTTGGTAAAGCATTAAACACTAACATCACAAGTTACAGACCCAGGAAGTTCTCAGCTGTGTGGAAATTTGTATAGTGCCATCAGATTATATTACAAATGGCCTGTCACTCATCTGTTTACTTAAATGGATTTAGAAGTCCACCAGAAGCTTATATGCTAGATTTGAAGTATCATGCCTTTGAAAGGAATAGAAAACCAGCTGTACCTCAAGAACAGCACATTACCACCACCACTCCCATCTAAGTGTAAACAATTCCCTGTCCCCTTGCTTTGCTTAGACAAATCATCATTGGCTCTGATCTTGAATTTTCATTAGGAATCTTATTTTTGTATTGTTTCCTTCAGTGCCAGCATCTTCTGCTATTTTGCTCAATATAGGACTTTGGCCTTTGTTTGTTTCTTTCCACTGGATGTGTCTGCTTCCCTTCACTTATTTTATCAATTGTGATGCTCTCGGCTGCAACAGATTACACAACCATAAGCAGTATAAATAATATAAATTTATTGATTCACTTAAGAATTTTGGTAATAGGCTTTTTTTAGGGTACACCAAGATCTCAGGAATGTCAGAGCTTGAGGTTTATGTGTCTATGGTTATCTTGGCCTTCCCCTCATCGATGCAAAATAGCCACCAAAATCAAAATCCTCTAGTAGACATAATCCTATGTCTCATTGGCCAAAATTGAATTGCGGTTCTATTCTCAAGTCAGCTCCCAGAAAAGGCATTGAGATTGTCATAATTTATATCCCTGGTGACTGGACATGGTGCTTTTCATGCAAAATTTGAAGTTCTGTTATGAAAATTAGAAGAGAATCAAATAAATCGACATTGTCTACTACACCTAGAGCAATGCTTAAGTATCGAAGACACATTGATCACAGGAAATATTTCACTTAATTCATAGTCCTTATTTATGGACAGTTCATGCCGTGAACCATTTTATAAATTTTCTTCCCCTAGTAAACTCTCAGTATCTTTTCTGTTTAGAACTCTGGAACAGTGGTAGGAAGTCAGTTTCTATCTCTCCTCTATCTGTATCTATTCTGTCTGTTAAACCCTCCATACTTTAATGTCTTCCAGGAAGTCCAGACCTCTACTTCTCCTGACACAGTTGAGAAAAATGTCCCTCTCCCCTAACATTTGTAATTTCTTATCTTCTATCTCTAAAAACTACTGCCCCAAGATTCTTGAGGAAGAAGGCAGGAGTGATACAATTTGTGCATTAGCTCCTGATGCCTATAATTTGTGTGAGACACTTTTTGTTATATCCAGTGTCTGAATTCTCCATAATTTCCTTTTTGAGTCCATATTCCCACTGGGGTGCTGACAGCTCAAAGGTGACTTGCTTGAGAGAGGGCACAGGCTTCTTTCATGCTGGCTTAGTAAAGGTTATTTGGATATAAGACATTGACATGCATTCTGACTCACTTAAGCAAAAGAGGCTGCTTTTGGAAAGACACAGGGTTATCCCAGTGCACCCAAGATAAAGGACTGTAACTGAGTTTCATGAGGCAATAGAAAAAGAAAGAAAAAAGTCAGAAAGTGAGGTTACATTCTCCTTTCTTCTCTGTCTTGTCTCTATCTTATTTCACTGGGTCTGGTTCATACAACTTCAGCCAGTCAGTTTACTTGCCTTTGGGGTACAAGCAGAGTGATCAAACATGGCTAACTCATTACAGTTCTACCAGACTTTTCCCTCCAGGGATGTAAAACTTTATATGCTCAGTGAACAAATTCCTTGTCAGGAAAATAACTGTCTAGTACAGCTAGGACTGGGTGTTCACTTCAGTCCAATCTGCTGGGTCGGGGAATTGGAATTACATGGCATTATTATGGGAACTACATCTGCCTCTTCAGTAGGACCTGTGGGTGAGATCCAATTCTTAGACAAGGGGAGCAAGAAGGTACTCCAGGACATGTTTGCTGCAAAGAACAACACCGTTGTCTGAGTTAGTCTCTGGTGATGACCTTCGCTTGTTTTCTGACCTAGATTTCCTTCCTTAGATACTTTCACATTGCCCCAGGAGTCATATTTACCTCTGACCTTGGACTATACTTCTGTCTTCCAGAAGTCTTCCAGCTGGCTGCTATGCTCTGTACTATCGTTGTACTTATCCAATTTTAATCTGTTTCTAGAATTATGTATTTAACCTGTTGTGATTTGGATTTCTGCCATTCACTGTCTACAAGCCAATGGACTGGACAAAACCTTTTCCCCACTGGGATCAGCAGACCCTGTCAGGCTCCTGGGGCTCTGGCGGTACTCTCTGTCACTGACTTTACTCTCCAGCTATCCTGCAGAAGGCAAAACCATTTGACAGCCATAGTAAGCCCAAGGAGCATCTGCAGAAGAGTTAGTTAGTTCCTAACATCCCTGAATATAACTTCATAATTCACTCCTTTAAGCTTTAACTAAGTTATAAAAAGTTAGACAGACTTCTTTACTTCAAGGTTTTTCCAAGTATACAAATGTGGTATAAACGTAAAATAAAGTGATAGGGTTTGCAGGTCGTCAGGTATTTGGTCACAGGCAGTTTTTGTGTGCATGTCTGTGTGTCTCTATTTGGAATAAATGTCCATTTATAGATCACAAGGTTAATACAGTTTCAATAATAGTTTAAAGTGTTGTTTTTCAAAGCATATTGCAACTTATTGGTGGTTGAAATCATTAAATCAATTTAGTGGGTAATAACTAACATAATTTTCTAAATAAAAGGCAAATAGAATAGAATAGAAAATACCACAGTATATTGCACAAAGTTGTAAATACTGTTGTGAATTTTTTTATTTTAGTTATATATTTATGTGTAAATGGTGTTGAGATATAAAATATATTGCTTACTGTGAATAGCAGTCAAACTTTTGAATGCCACTGGTCTAAAGCATAGATTTTAGGTAACTATGGGCAGCATATTACCACTAGAGGGAGAGTTGGACCAGCACAGAGCATAGCACTTGGGAAAATGAGAAGCACAAACCGGTCGCTTCCAAGAACAGGAGTTAGAAAAAAAAGACATTAAAAAAATATTTATTCTATTCCTACATCTTCTAAGATTATGTCTGCTACAGCAGCACATCCCAGGGAATTAGGAAGAAAGTCTTACAAATGAAAATTCACAGTATGTAAATAACAGAGGGGTCAGAACTCAGTAGTTCATTTATGTTCCTAGCTAACTAGGAGTGTGCATTGCAGAAAGCTATATGCAGGAATAAGTCGGAGACACCTAGGACTCGAAGGCCCTTCATGCCTTCTAAAACTATGAGTCATGTTACCACCTAGAGAGTAATTCATTTATTTATTTTTCTGTTTTCTCCTCTTGGGTATTCATAATGCGAACACTTCCTATGTTTTGAGAAATGTCACTTGGTACAGCTCATGGTGAGAGGCAAGGTCACAGCTTCCTCTACAAAAGCAAAGGTGGCAGATATCCTCCATCTTCCAGCTTTCTGGAAGCTAGGGCCCTAGGATATAATCACAACATGCCAATGGGATGCCCTAGCCAGGGAGTGGCACGAAGATGATTAGATTATTAAATTATTCACATTGGTGGCAGACATGGGGGTTCTGCAGTAGTAACAATAAGGGCACAATGGTTGTGGCTGGCATCAAGCTTCATAATCAAATTGCTCTAACTACATGATCTTGCTTGTACTTTTAGCTGCCAAATTTTCCTGGTCCCTTCTTGTTTTGCAGACCTGGCTCCCTAACATCCCTATGACTCTCGGATGTAAGGAAGAGCCTTTATATTTTGCCTGTTTTGATTTTACAGTCTTATCAAGATATATTTAAGGTGCAATAAACTACACATATTTAAAATATACTAATTGATATGTCTTGACATATGTATGCAGCTATGAAATCATCAAAATAATGTGATAAACATATCCATCGACACTAAAGGTTTCTCCCTATTCCCATCTCCAACCTTGAACTTGCTCAAACCACCCAATGCAAGGCAACCACTGACCTGTTTGCTGACACTATTGATAAGTTTAATTTGCATTTTCTAGAATTTTATATAAATGGAATAATACTTTATATACTTTCTCTCTGGTTTCTTATATTCAGCATAATTATTTTGAGGTTCATTTGTATTATCGCATGTATCAATAGCTCATTTATTTTTATTGTTGAGTAATATCTGTTGTGTGGATTTAACACAATTTGTCTATTCTCCTTTTGGTGGACATTTGGATGTTTTTCAGTTTTTACCTATTATAAATAAAGCTGCTGTGAACATTAGTGTACAAGCTTATGTAGAGAGAAATATTGTCATTTATTTTAGAGTAATATCTAGGAGTGAAATACCTGGGTTGTATACTAGGTATATATTTAACTTTTGAAAAACTGCCACAAGTTTTCCAAAGCGAATGGATCGTTTTATATTAATAACGGTAGCATAGGAAGTTCCAATTGCTTTGCATGCTTAGATGGTTAGTCTTTCTAATTTTAGCCATTCTAAAGATATGCAGTGGCAACTCATCATGATTTTAATTTGCCTTTCTCTAACAATGAATAATATTGCTAAATTGTGCATATGCCAATTTGTCGTCTATAGATCTTTTTTGGTAAAATGTCTGTTTAAATATTTTGCCCATTTTATATTTG
>NW_012155618.1:663893-666181 GCF_000956105.1 Propithecus coquereli | reverse complement strand
ATATTTATATCTACTATTCATTTTAAGTTGATTTTTACATAAGATGTGAAATGAAATATACATTAAAGTCAATTATTTTGCATACAGAAATCAAATTGTTTTAGCACTATTTATTGAAAAGGCTATTCATTGCCTTAGACATCTTTGTCAAAAATGAGTTGACTCTATTTGGTAGGTCTATAATTGGGTTTCTCTATTCTGTTCATTGAGCTACATGTCTATCCTTTCATTAGTACCACACTATCTTAGTTACTGTAGCTTTCTAGGAAGTGTTGAAAATGGGTAACATGTATTTTCAAACTTTGTTCTTATTTTTCAAAATATTTTTGGCTATTCTATCTCCTTTCCTTTTGATATAAACTTTTAAGTCGATAGCATACTGGGATTTTGAAAGGGATAGCACTGAATCTATAGATCAAATTAGGGAGAACCCAAATTTTTGTGAGAGAACAAAACTGGGAGGAAGCCAAGATAGAATGCAAACTAAAAAAAAACTAAACAAATACACACTAACTCTCTTACAATGAATCATATAATCATACAAAACGGGATGGAGAAAATGAGCTGACTTAAGTTGGAAAACAATATTTCAATTGGATACTTATAAAGGTTAAAGACAGAAAAGAATTCTGCACAAACACTATTTTCTAGTTAGAAAGTTTGTTTCTCACAGGGCTACAGGATAACAATCTGAAACTAGCTTACATGTATATGAGTTAGATAAAAAAGTAAATATATTGTAAATGATGAAAATTACATTTCTCTCTGTGGGAAAAAGAAGTTACAAATAAGGAGAGGAAAAACTCTAGAATGAGCCCTGTGCTTTTGGATTGCAGTTGGACTGTGATAGATAGATGACAGAAAGATAGAGGAGTGGATCTGTATTAAAAGGGCACAGGTTGCAATCTGAAAGAGCTTTCAATAGTTGAATACAGAAAAAGTTGAAAAAAATAAATAAGTAATATTGATCATGGCCCAAAGAGTAAAATAAATATGCTTGAGTCCATATTAACATAAATAAATAATAATGATTAAACAAATAAATGGCGGATAAAGGACAACTCTTCTTCACAGAAGAATTCCAATTAATAATGGTAGAAGATATTGGGGAAATAGAAAATCACCATTATACTGGAGTAATCATTGCTGCACGCAAAATGCTAGAGTCAGTGGGCACATATTTAAAGAAAAACATAATATTTGCAAAGTCTTAGGGTTTCTCTTCCAAAATACATATTTATTGATTATAAAGATAAAAATAGTAAGCTTACTGTGTAGAAACCTGGCAGACACCAGCTTAATGAAGTGCTTAAGGTTAACATCATCAATAAGACATATTGGCCTGTGTACCCCTAATAAGATGCAATGAGAAAGACACTTCACCTCTGTTGTATTTTTCCTGGGAAAATATAACCTCGAAAAAATCATAACAAATCATCAAATACATCCAAATTGAGAAATATTCTACTAAATAACTGATGAGAACTCTCTCAAAGGTTTAAGATCATGAAAGACAAGGAAAGGCTGAGGACCTGTCAGAGATTAGAGGAGACTAAGGTGACATGACATCTAAATGCAATGTGGGATCCTGGATTAGATCCTGAAACAGACAAAGGAAATCCCAATAAAGTCTCTACTTTAATTAATAGTGTTGTAATAACACTAATTTCTTGGTTTTTAGAATTGTAGTATGGTTATATAAAATGTTAAAATTCAGGGAAGCTGGTGGAGGGTACACAGGAACTCTTTATACCACTTTTCCGTGTTATTTTAACTTTAATTTAAAAGAAAATAACCAAATGTGTACAGGTCCATTTCTGGATTTTCTGTTCTGTTCCACTGACCTAATGGTCTATCTTTATACCAATATCAAACTATCGTGATGTCTTAAATACTGTAGTTTAATATAAAGCCTCAAAATCATGTAGTATGAATCCTTCAAGTTGGCTTTTCTTTTTCAAAATTTTTTTGCTTATTTTATTTGCTTGTCATTTCCATATAAATTTTTAAATCAACTTGTCAATTTCTGCCATAGAAAGGATTTTGCTATGATTTTGATTAAATTGCATTGACTCTATAGATAAATTTAAAGTGAACTGACATCCTAACAATCTTGAATCTTCTAATCCATAAACAAAATCTCTCTCTCTCTCTCTCTCTCTCTACTTCCTCTTTAATTTTTCTCAGAAATATTTTTATTTTTCAATATGTAGGTCTTGCTCATCTTTTGTCAGATTTATCCCTAAGTATTCCATATTTGTGGAGCTCTTGTAATTGTTCTTGGTTTT
>NW_012155618.1:645319-663413 GCF_000956105.1 Propithecus coquereli | reverse complement strand
ATTAAATTCATATTTAATTGCTGACCTTCTCATCCAAGTTTTTTAAAAGTGTTACTTGTACTAACCATGTCCAATTTTATATCTCCATCTTACTTCTAATATATTCCAATTTTATTCTGCTCCTAGAACTCTTTTAAAATTGCTATCATTAAGGACATCAATGAACCAACATTTGTGAAATTACCTTTCTACCTCCCATCTAACCACACTTACCTCTGTGGTATTGTTGGTCACCTTTGCCCTCCTCAAGCTTTCTAACTTCTATGACACCATACTTTTCTGGATCTCTTCAAATTTTTGAGTCTCTGATTCCTGCATAAATACTTTTCTTTTTCCTGATACTTAAACGTTTGTATATGAGTAGAGATGCCCAAATACAGACACAAAATATTATACAAGATGGAATTTTATTTGCCTTTTACATAAGATTTTAGGCCCAGGCTTTTTTCATCTTATTGTTGATATATCTCTAATTGAATTGTCTTTATCTGCTTGTCTATAGCAGGGACACAGCCTTATGTGTGTCCCACTCAGTAGGAGAGATAAGAATGGCCCCCAAAGCTAATCAGCTCATCTCTACACTAGAAATGACCCTACAGATGCACATCACTTCCCTTCCCATGCCCATGGCTAAACTTGGTAGTAAGGCCAATGATTTTCTTAGTCTTTCCTCTTCTGAAAAATTTAGGTTAAAATGATACTGCATCTTTCTCAAAGGGAGAAACATAAATGATGAGGCAGGAGCTTGTCCTTGCCTGAGGGTGGCTACCAGCAAAGGAAGGAGAGATCTGATTCATCTCCTAACTGTTCAAGCATTCAAGGTTAAAGAGCTGAGTGCGCAATGGAAATAAGATGAATCCTAGAGGCTATGGGGTGCTTTAACGGCCAGGAAATGCTGTGGTATGTTTTATTCTAATGTTTTGATATTAGGTAAGTTATATAAGTTTTCTAAGCCTTAGTTTACTCACCTGTGCAATGTTATAATATCCCACAGGCTTGTTGCTCATTTAAAATGGGCTGAAGTATATAAAGCTCAATATTTCATATGCATCATTGTTGTTGAATTCTTTATTATGAGAGGGAGCATATGATACCTAAGGTTTACTATTTCTGTATGAAGATTAGTGATTTTATATTTTGCATATGTTTTATTAAACCACGCATTCATTAATCCTCTCAAACTGTATTACATTTTGTTAGGTAACTGGCATTGATTCATGTCTGTGTTTCTCAACAGCAGCATTATTGATATTTTGGACCAGATAACTCTTTATTATGGAGGGATGTCTTGTGCATTGTAGTCTATTTAACAATAAACTGGGCTTCTACTTACTAGATACCAGTAGCATGCAGGACCCGTCCTCCCTGTCCCAGTTGTGACAATGAAAAATCTCTCCAGACATAGACAAATGTCTACAGAGAACAAAATTTTCTCTCATTGTAAATCATTGTACCAGATGCCAGGGATAGAAAGAAGGTTAAGGTGCTCGTAGAAGTCAAGAAAGCAGCTGGATATCTGATTTTGAGAGCTGGGGAAAGGGATAAGATAAAGATCCACAATCAGACTAAAAACAGCCAGTGAAAACCAGGGAAAGAAAAGAATAATCATTTGAGAACGTGTAAAATAAAAAAATTACACCAGTTAGGAATGGAACGCTAAAGAATATTGTCTATGTAAGACTGCTGTGGTCCTCACAAAAAGGACAAAAACTTCCCTCTTCTTTCTAGGATGTCTACTTTTTATCTCAAATTCTAAGAAAGAAGGGCATGCTCTAGGCCTTGCTACTGTAAATTTGGTCTCCAGCAGTTCCTGAAAGCTTGTTAGAAATGCTGAATCTTGGGCCTCACTTCCAACCAATTGAATCATGGCATACATTTTAACAAGAACCCCAGGTGATTTAAATGTACATTAAAGTTTGAGACATACTGTTTTAGAGTACTAACATTTTGGAAAGATAAACTGGGCCCTGACTCATGGTATCAGGCTGCAGACTAGGCAGGGAAGCATTTTTGGTGATGGGTTATGGTCCGGGCTTATAGAATACAAGAATGTCTACTTCTCATCATTGGAATTAACCACAATCGTCTACTTTTCTCATTCATCGATAAAATTTTTGCAATATAGCCTGATCCTATAAATTACTGGAGGCTTTTAAGAAAAGGTCTCTGCCCATGATTGTCATGAAGCCACTCAGTAGGGAGCAGTAGCAACCTGAAGAAAGCCTGACCACAAATATGCTGGAAGTGTCAGGTTTCAGTCTGAAATGTCAGTTCTTGGGGCGCTCATGGTCAAAGAATGACCAGACGCACCAAAATAAGGCGGGCATGAAAATGAGGTTTATTGAGGAGAGAAAGATACGATTATAAAGTAAGAGCAAGGTATAGGTTTACAGAAAGTGATGCATATGCCACAGATGATGACCAGACTCATTGTCACAACAAAGGGAGAACAAAAGGAAGGGCCTGGTTATGGTCTGCGTATAGTTTTATAGTGCCCAGATTAGGACCTCACTGTGGCTCAGACATCACCATGGAACCACTTTGACTAGACAGTTGGGAGTTGTATGACCTGAGTCTTACTATGCATGTGGGTTGTTCTAGGTCACTTTGCAGATTGTATGTTACCTATGTTGCTTGGCTTATGGGCTAGAGAGTCCTCTGTATTCTTTTGCAGCTGGCGCACTAAGTTCTGATTGGCAGATTCTTACAGTATCACCTCCTCCCCCAGGTATGGTAGTAGCTCAGGACAGGATTAAGGTGGGGCAACTGCACCAAAGCAAGGCACAAACTTTCATCCCTAGGAGACCTGGAATCCCTTGCTAACTACCTAACAGAAGTGGTTCACGGCAGAAAAAACAGCAAAGGTAAGCAAAACAGATGGAAATAGTTGGCAGAGGAGACAAGCAACACCACAAGCATTCTGTGGAACACACGGATATCTCCTGTGGATTCCCGGAATGACACAAGGAAAGGACGTTATAAAAAGTTGGGCTCCAAAATGTTAAGTGGAATGAGAACTTGAGTCTTGGTAAGCCACATCACGCTACTCCTTTGTTAACTATATGTTGGTGACAGCCGATGGTCTAGGAGTAGAGACAAGGAGCATCTACCTCAGCAACTTTTCAATTCAGCATTAAGCTCTATTCCTGCAAGTGGTACCTTTGATCTGTTCTCCCTTTTCCTGGCTTCAGTTAGATTTCTCCAAATCTTTCATGCCCACTTTATTGTGAGCCCCTGGCTCCCACTGCATTTTTCATCAGAATCTACCAGGGCATGTCCCTGATTCCAGGTAAGCTCTGGATTCTTTTAGTCCTAGAGCCTTTCTCTGGCCCATTTCCCTACTTCATTCCTATAAGGGAGCTCACAGCAGAATCTGCACCAATCTTCCCTTTGTACCTCCCCACAATGCCTATTTGCAGGACAGCGCCAGTCAAAGGGTGGTGGAGGGTAATGGGGCATGTGCAGGAAAGGCTGGGATGACAGATGGTGCTGAGTTGCTAATTATAAGCAAAACTCACTCAGGGAAGACATCAGATTTCACTAACGTACATAATAGGTTACCATTAAAACAACAAGAAGTGACAAAGCATATGCTTGTGACTTACAAAAACTGCTAATTAAACAAAATGTGCGCATGCCAGCAGCTTACTAAATGTGGTATGTCACTACTTGGATTCTTGGCACCCACAACACCTCTCCGCCCCCATCTGCCAACATAACCCAAGCTCTGCAGACCATATATTCCATCTGGGTTTTTCTTGCATCCCAGCAGCACCATCTCTTTCTTGAGTAAAACCCAGAAATGCCCACCAAAAAACAAAACAAAACAAAAAGTAGAAGATCTTTTCAGGACATTCCATCCACTTCCTGGATCTCGGCATCAAGTGAGAACAGCTGGTAGCAGACTCTTGCCAGCTTCAAGCTGACAGCTCCTAACACCATAGGGTGCCAAATAAGCTGTCCTCTGATAGAAAAAAAGCAATAATTGGAAGTGTTTCAAAGTCAACACAGGCTATTTATTCTCCCCCAGATCTAAAAGCATCCACATCCCAACTGCCAAGTTTCTAAGGTGTTTGGAAACCTACAGATTCTCTCAGGTAGAAAACTGGTTCCCCTACTAAAAAAAAAAAAAAAAAAGCCATCACTTTTGTGCTTTTGTGCTTTGCTCCCTCATATCTCTATAATGTTTCCAGTGTTTTCACGACATTCTTCTCTATCCCCCACTCTGCTCCTCTTACTTATCAAAACCTTCAGTCTAAGCTTCTCTTGGAATAAAAATAAAAACGTCTTGTCTCTAGAAAAAGGAATCCAGGCCTGGAAGAAATTGGGAAGTGAGTAAAAACCAGGGAAAGCTTCCTAAAGAAAATTCTAGTAAATCCATAGGATTCAGAGCACTTGGATCCAAAGGCAGGGCTTTAATCCATCTTTGAGGAAAATAACAATAACCAAAATTAAACTTTTACTCTGTTTACTGAGTGACACTCTAGCACATTCCTCTCTCCAGATGCTCTTTCAGGGATTAGTTTTGATTTATCTCCAGGGGAAAAAATCTGTGATCTTGAAACTCTCCCTTCCAGAAGATCTCATAATTCTACATGAATATAGGCCCAACTTCTCCTCTAAGCTCTGCGTTTCAGGCCCAGGGTGTGTTAAATCACAGAAGAAAAAAAGATCTGTAATATTGGTACTTTGTTCCCAGGGCATGTGCGACTATATTTTCCAAATTAACACTCCTAAAGAAAGTCACTCAAGTAATTATTCACAAAAAAGTATCCTGAAGCCTTCAAATACAGAGAACAACCATAATTTTTAAGTTCTGCCTCAACATTCTATCACGATTGATGTGCTCATCCTTGGAATAGATTGTATTGCAGATTGCTTTAGGCTTTGGACACATAGGACCCATAATTTATGGAAAGAGATTCATTTAGTTGTTACCTCAGAATGGATACAGCTCTTATCCAAATAATAATAACTAACATTTATTAAGTGTTGACCAAGTTCCAGACATTTTATTCAGCCTCTACATGTATTAGTTTATATAATCATCAAACGAACCTGTTGAAGCAGGTACCATTAATATCCTAATTTTACACATGATAGAACACCAAGACACAACACAATTAAATAATTTAGCTAAGGTTTTCAATATAGGGGGTTTAGTCTGACTCCAGATTATGGAATAAAGAAGAAAGAATTCAAAATTGTGACTGCAGTAATCCAAACAAGGAGAAGATGGGGCTTAACTAAGATGCAGCACTGAAGATGTTGGGAAATGGTCAGGTACAGGTGTATTTTGAAGGAAGCATCAATGGCATTTCTAGACTGTGGAGTGTGACAATGAATAAGCAAAGAGTGAGCAATAGTTTTGATGTTTTCACCAGCGCAACCAGAAGCACATCAGTGAGATAGGAAAGGCTGATTTTGGAGCAAGGATTTTTTAGAGGGTAGCATGGAGGGTGAGATTAGGTGCAGTTTCGAACTTGAGCTTGAGGAATCTATTGAAACATTCAAGTAAAGACTCCTAGAAGGCAGTTGTGGGGGCAGGGGTGGAGAGAGAATAAAGAAGAAAAAGCAAAAGAGGTTCAACAACTGAGAACTGTAGCGCCTGATGTTAAGCGTTAAAAGAAGGAAAGAAAAGAAAGAAAGGAAGGAAGGAAGGAAGGAAGGAAGGAAGGAAGGAAGGAAAGAAGGAAAGAAGGAAAGAAGGAAGGAGGGAAGGAAAGAAAAGAGCAGGAAGTAATCTGGAAAGGAGGACAAAAGGGTGACCAGTAAGGTGGAAAGAATACCAACACACTGCGGGTGTCTTAGAAACCAAAAGAGCATCTAGAACACATTGGTAGATCAATAATAGATAATTTAAAAAAATAATATCCTCTCATCTGTAAAATGGAGGGTATAATACCTATTTCAGGATTAAATGAGATAATCTATGTGTAGAAGCTAAAAAATGGTCTCCCAAAGACATCATGTCCTAATTCCTAGATCCTGTAAATGTTATTTCATTTTTTTTTTTAAAAAGAAGGTATTTGCCAATGTGATTAAATTAAGGATCTGAGGATGGTGGAATTATCCTGGATTATCCAGTGGGTCTTAATTGTGATCACAACTGTCCTTATAAGGTAGAGATTTGGCACATACTCGTAGAGGAGAAGGCGATGTGAAGTCGGAGCAGAGAGATTTGAAGAAAGTAGCCATGAAGACTAAAATGATGCAATAACAAGCCAAAAAAGGACAGGAGCACCAGATGCTAGGAGAGGCTCCATTAGAACACCTGGAGGGAATGTGGCCATGCCAACATCTTGACTTTGTCCCAGTGATACTAATACCAGTCCTTTTTCTTTCAAAATTGTGAGAGGATAAATTTCTGTTGGTTTAAGCCTTTTATGTTTAAGTTTGTTACAGCTTCCATGGAACATATGCAATATATAACAAGCTGAGTAGATTCTTAGAAGCCCCTCAGCATGCCTCAATGGGTATTACGGCGGATATAAGAGATTAAGAAAACCTAAAGATTCTGGATATGAAATTTACCACATGCTTAGTTCAGCACTTCAGGATTCTTTTTGCTGGAACTGCAAATATTTTGCATCCAAAATGCTTGAGATATGGACAAACAGAATTTCTGCATGAATAAATTTATCCATTTCTGTACCAAGACCATTTCACAGATGGGAAGAGACTACTATGGAGGAATCACAGCTATTATCCTTAAAGGTGGCAAAACATCTTTGGAAAGTGTCTGGAGACAATGACTCTCTAGCTAGTGGCAGAGTTTACAAGAGAATCTTTAGAAAGTCTGTAACATCAACAGCATTCACCAGCTTAAACCACACCCAGCTGAAGTTGTTTATACCAAATGAAACTGGTTGAATCTTGGTAAGGTGAGTCTATTGGGGATTGGTTGCCTAGGGCTCAGTACATATCTCCCTAGATAGAGACAATGCTAATATTTCATTCAATAGTGTCTTCCTTCTTAATCTATCCCCTTTGTTTCAATAATAAATTGGTAGACTTCCTTCTATTCCCTTTAAATATGGAGGTTTCTCTTTGATGTTAGGCATGAGGAGGGGTGAAGTAGGGGTCAGCTGAGTCCAATGATTAGGCACAATTTGCTCATGGCTTTAGGTAATTCTTCCATTCCTTTTTAGGCTCAGGAACCTCTCAAGACCTACTTCAGGAGGCAAGGGTAGTAGTTAAATGAATTTAAACCAACATATCCAGCAAGGTTTGAGCAAACATGATACAAATGTTCTCAAAGTCCAAGCAGGTGGAAACTACAGGGAGTTGATGCTTAAGGAAGCTCAGAGTACCAGGATATGAAGTTAGGCTTCATTGAAGCCGTTGGAGTGAAGTCACAGAAGGTATGGTGAAATTGAATACTTGTTGAAATTACCATGGAATACACTTTCCAATATAGAGAACAAAAGCCAATTTAGAATGGAAAATTAGGAAGAGAAAATTAACCTAAATGTTCACAGAAATTGAGATGGGCATAACAATTGGCATAAATGGATAAATAAAATATAATGAAATACTGAAAGAAGGTAAATCAAATAAGCTAGATTTCTATATATCAACATGGTCTAGTTTCAAAAACATAGTTTCGAATATGAAAATGTCAGTTGCAGGATGTTACAAACTATTTGATAAAATTTATGTATGCTTTTAAAAGACACAGAGGAATACTATATATTATTATTTGGTTAATTCCATGTAGTATAAGAAAGAAGAAACCTGAAATGAAAGAATATACAAAAAATTTATCATAGTATTTGCCTGGGAAATTTACAATGAGTTTTTTTGTTTGTTTTATATAAACTAAAGGTTTTAAACAAAGGTAAGAAATGTTAACATTGTTTATTCTGTCAATGCATATGTGTTTGTTAAATTAATTCAATTTATTTCTGCATTTACTAAAAATAGTTTTGCTTTCTTAAAAGCATATCAGGGAAAGCCTTTTTTTTTAATAAACAGAGATTGAACAATATTCATCAGAGTTACTAAAGAATGCAAGAGAGATAAGTCCAGTATTGTTAGTACCATGACTGGTTTATCAAAGATAAACAATCAATTAATTTTTTAAAAATTAAAACAAATTTTTGGCATAACATTTTTTTGGTTATAAAAGTATTTCTATACTTGAAAAAGACTTTAAACAAGCAATGACTCTTTGGGTATAAAAGATACCATACCTTAAATACATAATAAAATGCATTGTAGCTAGTGCAACATAAAAGAGAGATTTAAAACAAATAACAATTGACACAGTTCTCTCATAAAAATCTTTATTGCTCCCAATAGCTGTATACCCATTTAGAAAATTACCCTTATTGCTTACATATGTGGCTGGCCAAATTCCACATGCAAGGTAATAAAATTGAGGACTTTTCCTGGAAGCCACTTTAATTCCAATGTAACACCTTTTTCAGGGAAGCCTTATTTCCAATTCCTTCAAAATTCATCTTTTTCCGCAGCAGACACAAGGTCCTGTCCTCTAACCTGGTATTATAAGGTTTCAAGAAGATCATTTCAGAATCTTCTTATTATATTTCCTCTGGAAGTCTTCTGATAGATGAAAAGGGGTATATATCCTGAACATCTAGTGTTAATGTGTCCTCAAGTGAAACAATTTGTTGACAAGCTCCCAATAAGGCTTAAGAAGCTTCAGGGTTATGGCTGAAGTTTGGTGCTGTTGGGCATCTTCCAGTAGCTATTCCCTGCATTCTACCTTTGTAGTAGAGATTTTAGACTTGTTGTAGAGAGGTAATCTTCCTCTTGTTTTAATCCTTGGGAGGCATGGAATAACAGCCTGTCTGCAAACATTAAAGTGAAAGGGAAAGGAGCTGAAGAAGCATGAGATACACCAAGGACTTTCCATGGTCAGTTGGTGTTCTGCAGATGTGAGGAAACCTACTTACAACTTAGCCTCTTCTGCTTCAAAGGAAAGCTCTACTTTATTTAACACAAACTCTTCTCACATACTCTATATGCCAAGCAATAGTCCAAATGCTTTACAAGTAGGAACCCACTCAATCCCCATGACATCCTGATAATATAGGTACTGTTAGGAACTATATTTAGCAGGTGAAGATACTGAAGGTCACAGAAGGGCTAAATAACATCCCTAAGATCAAAGGCTATGATGTATTCCAGGTAGATTTAAGAGAAGCAGTTCGGGATCAGGATCACATTATTACCTAAACAAAATTTGCTGACTTATCTCTATTTAGTTATCTGTTTATTCAACTCATCCAGCTTTCTGAGACCTAATTTCAATAAATAATCACCAACTGATCGTGCGACCACAGGTCCCAAAGCAAGATCTTAGAATTTGGAGATACCTCAAAGAGCTACAAGCAGAACTACCATTTGATCCAGCAATACCGCTATTAGGCATCTACCCAAAGAAACAAAAGTCATTCTATAATAAAGACATCTGCACTCGAATGTTTATGGCAGCACAAGTCATTATTGTAAGGACGTGGAAACAACCCAAGTGCCCGTCAATCCATGAGTGGATTAATAAAATATGGTATATGTATACAATGGAATACTACTCAATTATAAGAAACAATGGTGATCTAGCACCTCTTATATTTTCCTGGATAGAGCTTGAGCCCATCCTCCGAAATGAGGTATCACAAGAATGGAAGAATAGGCACCACATGTACTCGCCGTCAAACTGGCACTGAGTGATCAACACTAAGGTGCTCACATAGTAGTAATATTCTTTGTGGGTAGGGGAGTTGGGGCTGGGTAACCTCACAACTAATGGATGAGGTGAGTGTTATGGGGGGGAAGGGGGTGTCTCAAATCATGGTTTGGATACAGCAAAGTCATAACATGTGACCAAAATGTTTGTACTCCCATAATTTCATGAAATAAAAAAAAAAGAATTGAAAATGAATGTTTTAAATTTGAGGGTATTTTTACATAACGTTTTAAACCTGCTTAAACTTTTTCTTTGAATAACAGGGATTTTTTTTCCCCTTATAAATGTGTATCTAAATACAATTTTGTAGGCGTACCACTCGGCCACAAAAAAATGAACTAATATCTTTTACAGAAATCTGGATGGAACCAAACACCATTCTCTGAAGTGAAGTATTGCAAGAATGGGAAAACAAACACCACATATACTCACTATTAAGTTGGAACTAACCAATCAACACTCATGTGCACAATCAGAAGCAAAACTCAACGAAAATCATGCAGGTGGGAGGGCAGAGGAGGGGATGAATGAAATCATACCTGATGGGTACAATGTACACTATCTGGGTGATGGGTATATTTATAACTTTGATTCAAGCAGTACAAAAGCAATCCATGCAACCAAAACATTTGTACCCCCATAATATTCTGAAATAAAAAAAATTAAAAAGCAAAGTGAATAAATGTAAGACACCAAGCACCCAATCCTTAATCTGCAATTTAATTTGTCTTTGACGTACGCCAGCACCATAGTCACATTTGTGTGTGTGTTTGGTTCACGAGGACTTGTTCTGTACTATCTCAGCACAAACACAAGCAAGTCTCACCACAGGTGGCAAAAAATGAGGTCAGACAACCAGAATATTTGATGGAAACTTGGAAGGACTGGAAGTAAGTCAGTGCCCCCATCTCTCCCTTCCTCATGTCTCACTACTGGCCCATGGAATAAAGGACACAGAACATTAAGAAAAGACTCAGCTATTACAAAAAAGGAAAAATCCATGACCTCTCTCTCCTCAAAACTTCACATCCTTGAACAGTCAGAAACACAAATTCTTTCAAGCCACTAGTTATTTCATTAATTTGAGAATGGAGTATCAGAAAAGTTATACATTCTTCAAATGCAGAAATGAAGCTATGTTCCTCTGGATCCCTCCTCTATAAAGAAACCCTAATATTTGAATTCCAAGCAGAGAGCAAGGTTAGAAGTTTGAGGCACTATGAAGGGCATTGACATACACAAAAAATTCAGCTTCAGGAGAAGCCCCTTCCTGGTACACCCTAGGAGAGGTCACACATGAGGTCCCCTTCCCACAAACAGGCTGGTAAACCATACAGGTCCAAAGCAGGCTTTGCCCTTTCCCAGCGGCAACCAGATGCCCAGTTCCCATAGTCCTGAGCAGCCAAGAGAGGGGCAGAGCCCTTCCAGGAATGGTGATGGTGGGTGTGATGGGGGGACCCCAGGAGGAGGGGCAGAGAAGGTGTGAGGCGGGAGCAGGACAATCTGTGGGACTCAGTGACAAGGGAGGCAGCTGGACAGCTGTGGAGCAGCCTGCTTGGGGCAGGGGGAAAGGGAGAAACTGATGTTCTAGGTCACCAACATCATTCACCAGGGAGCCTCCTCTCCTGGCCACGCACACCCTGAAAGGACTGTGTGGAGAGAGAAATTCCCATGGAAGGAGCTGAAGGATCTGGGGACTCCACCTCCCACCTCACTGCCTCAAGTTATTAATAATAAAAAATCAACTTTAATGCCACCTCAGAACTTCTGCCAAATACAGTGAGGATGGAGAGAAGGAGGGGAATGATGATGATGGTGATTCAGTCACCTTAACAAACTCTTAAAATTGCCAGCTTTCTGCTAAGCACGTGATAGTGACAAAGTTTAAACTGTAGTTCTCTACGTACTTTCACGATACCTTCAAATACATTCTTTCCTCATCTAGAATATTTCTGTTATGTTATCCCATTAGAGTTAACCCTTATGTTGTGATTTTCATGTTCCGAGTAACATTATAAGTAGTGTTAAATATGTTAACTCCTTTTTTATCTCCATCCTTAGAAGGTAGATAACAACTCAGGCACAGAAAGGTGAAGTGACTTGCCCAAGGTCACACAGTAATCACAATAAGTGACACAGCCAGAATTGTGGTTCAGTGAATCTGACACCAGGGTCTGTCCTCTCTGCCTGTCTGCTTATCGCCCACCCTGTAAAAGCTATGAAATTCTGATACAATTGGAAAGAATGGAAAGTTGCAGGTAGGTGGGATCACATGTTGTTCAACTCTCCCTTTCATAAGGTGACAATTTAAGTGACTGAACTGTTATTTGATAGTGGAGGAAAAATGCCAAAACTCAAATCTACTTCCCAGCCTAATGTTCCTTCTACCACTTTGCTCTTTCCTTTCTCTGCAGACTCCAGCAGATTCTTTGCTTTGTGGTTATTGTGTGAAAGCTTCCCATCCCTAACCTAGCCTCCCTGTGAAGGCTGCAGTTACTGCACTTCCTCCTCTGGGTCTCTATAAGCTCAAAACACCTAACCACCATCTCACCTCCTCCATTTTTACATTTCACAGCCAAGCAAAGTCAAACTCAATCTAATGAAAAGACTATCTATACTTCTAGTCTCAGGGCCAGTTAAAGTTGCTAATGAGGTTTGATTTCTTCATCTAAGATGTCTAAGGAAGAATCACTCTGACAAGGACTATTGTCAGCTATCCAGGAAAATCTTATGGGCTGGATGGTCAAATTTTATTTGGGGAAAGACCCAACAACTCTGAGTCTCAAGATCTGAGTGAATTGTCTTTTGTAAGACTAATGGATCCCTAAACACTAAAACATGGACAGCTAAACCATGAGCCATATTTAGAGCCACCACCTGTGGGACAATATTAGCATTTCCAAATACACATTGATGCAGCAGAACTATAAACTTTTCTAATATCTGAGACTTAGGAACAGAGATGGGGTTTGTAGGTCCAGACTGGATTCTCCCTCACATGAAAAGATCCTTTCCTCAGAAGAAGAGCAGCATGCCTCCAACGTAGTGTATACACAAATGTAAACTGAAAGCCTAATTATGACTGTGTGTATAATAAGGTAAAGAGGAAAGGAGGTCTCCAGGTAAGCATTTAACAAATAGCTGACATGGTAATAGAGGAGACGAATATGAAACAGGGCCCCAATAAATCAAAATGGTAGAAGAATCAGGTAAAGCTATAATGTTGGTCCCCTCTAAAACTCATGTTGAAATTAAATTGCAATTGTAACAATATTAAGAGGTGGGACATTTAAGAGGTGATTTGGCCATGGTGGCTGCACCCTACCGTGTGGGATTAATGCCCCTATAAAAGAGGGGGTTTGGCCCACTTTTGCCTCTTTGCCCTTTTGCCTTTTGCCATGTGATGATGCAACAACCACCCACTAGATGCCAGCATTTATATCGTAGACTTTCCAGCCTCCCAAACTGTGAGAAAATTCATTTCTGTTCATTATAAATCACCTAGTCTCAGGTATACTGTTATAGCATCACAAAATCAACTAAGACTGGAAGAATGTGTACCTGATATCCACGACTGCTTCTTCACTAATGTCAGAATCAAGAATTTACATGATGAGTTAATGTAGCACACTGAGAATATTTCTAAAGCTCTTTTGCATTGCAGTATGGAAATGTAATTTGTTTTTTATGAATGAGATACATCTGTATGAGATATATGCTGTTTGGGATTACAAAAGTTTCCTTTAAAGTAATAGTCACAACCGTGATGTGCGCCATTTAGTCTTTCTTCCATTCTACTTGTCAGATGCTTGGATGCCTAGAGCACTGGCAGCCTACTTGGAACATGAAAGAAGTTTGCAGGAATTAATTATATGTTAAGGATATTGGATTAGAAAGATGAAAAGGACCAGATTAGATGACAATTGTTAAACTTTCACACCAACCCTATACATCTTTTAACATGAGAAAAATAAATAAATTTCAATCTCACTTAGCCATTTTTACTTTTAATTTTGCAATATTTGTAGCTAAACCATATTCCAAATTGAACAGGATGGACCTTGGCTGAAAGGATTTTATCTTCAAGGCTCTGTTTATAGGAGTCTGCTCAGTGAGAGGTCATTAGTGGGATTTAAGTCCTGAAAAGTCAAAAATTGCCTTCACTACCAGCAGTCTCTGGATAGAATTTTCAAAAATAAGAAAATACTGTGAGATAACTTTATCATAATTCATTTTTAAACTTAGAGAGGGTAGACAATTTTCTAGAAAAGTTTATCAAACTCACTCCAAAAAAGAAAATTTGAATAAATTTACAACCATTAAATAAATTGAAATTTAAGCTACAAAACATAAAGCATCATTTAAACTATAAAAACAAATCAAGCTAAACAACCATGTTCATAGTAATTAAAGGGTTGGGGTTTGGAGGAATTTAATATGCCTTAAAGAACAGATAATACCAATCTTAGACAAAGTATCAGCAGAGCCTATAAAAGAGGAAAGTTCTCCAGTTCATGAATATAGTTTAACTTTGATCCCAGCTCCAGATAAGGACATATAAAGGAAAGAAGAAAAGAAGTATACATCAATCACAAACTCAGATAATATGTCAGAAATTCAAAACCTGCATATGAACAGTATGACAAGCAGACTCTGAGTATTCAGAATCAAAGTCAGAAGTGACATCCATCGCTTTTGCCATGTTCTATCTGTCAGTATCCAGTACTAGGCCCAGCCTCCGCAAAAGGGGAGAGAAGGATTGAAGGATTTGATTACCAGAGAGTGGGGGTAATGTCTCAAGCAGCCAAACATCAATTTGATTAACATTTAGATTATTTTCATTTTTTGTTCACTAAGAACAATCCTGCTACAAACATTTGAATACAGTTTTTGTGTGGACATAAGTTTTCTAGGGGGTAGATCCCTAGGAATGGCATTGTTCATATGGTAATTTCATGTTCAGTGTTTTGAGGAACTGCTGAGCTGTTTTCCAAATCAGCTGCACTGTTTTACCTTTCCTACCAGCGATGTAAAAGGATCCCAGTATCTCCACATTCTCACTTGTACTTGCTATTGTATGTTTTTTGATTATAGCTGTATTAGTGGGTGTGAGAGGTAGTATCTCATTATGGTTTTGGTTTGCATTTCTCTGATTTCTAATGATGTTGAGCATTCATCATGTCTTATAGACCAAATTATATTTCTTCTTTGGAAAAATATATATTCAGAACTTTTGCTTATTTTTTAATTGGGATATTTATATTTTAGTACTGAGTTGTAATCTATCTACATATATATGGGAATTGCATATAAGATGTGCAAAATATATGTATGCAGTTTATATAAAAGTTCCTTATCAGATATATGATTTGCAAATATTTTCTACCATTCTGTGAGTTGTCTTTTCCCTTTCTTGGTTGTGTCTTTTCAAGCATTTTCAAATTTCAAATTTGTAAATTTTGATAAAGTCCTATATATGTGTATATGTATGTGTATCTAAACACACACGTACAGATATATATACACACATATGTTTTTATTTGCATTTTGATATTATAACTTAAAAAAACCTTGTTCAATCCAAGGTCACAGAGGGTTACTTGCATGATTTATTTTAAGTATTTGATAATTTTATCTCTTAAATTTAAGTCTACAATACACGTTGAATTAATTTCTATGTAAAGTACAAGCAATAGGATCATTCTTTAGTATATAGCTATCCAGTTATTCCAGCACCTTTTACTGAAGAATATTCTTCCCCATTGAATTTCCATGACACACTTGTGAAAAAAAACAACTAAGAGGAGGTTCAAAATGACTGAATAGATGCAGCTAGTACACAGCTCTTCCATGTGGAGGAACCAAAATACCAAGTAGATATTCACAGTTCAAATAGATTGTCTAAGAAGGAACCCTGGAATTCAACACAGAAGCAATAGGAGACATGGAGGGTAAAAGAGAAGAAAGCAAGACTGCCTGCTTGACCTCGATTGGGAGCAGCTCCTGGGGAAGGGGTAAGTGAGAGACCCCTAGGGCTTCACATTCTCACCACACACTTTTACAATCCCAGCTAAGGGTGACCCCCTGGACCCTCACAGACCTCCAGACTGGTACAGGGAGCTCCCTGGAGATTGTGCAGAGGCATTGCTCAAACTCATATGGAGTCCCACAGGCTTCTGAGCCAGGAGCAGCATAGCACTACTCTGAAAGCCCAGCCTCAAAGCTCTGCATCCTGCCCTGGGGTCAGAGAGGAAGAGTGAAGGCCATTTTTGTGCACCCCAAGGACAAATATCGGACAAACACCGCTGCCACTGCTACGGGCTGCTGGAAGACCGAGGTGTAGGTGGACTATGTGCTCCACATCTGCCTGCCTCCCCCACACCTGCCTGCCTAGCTGCTCCCACTGACAGTGCAGCCACCACTGCCCCCACCTGAGTATTCTGCTCGCAGCCTGGGGACCAGCCCGTCTTTCCTTATAATAGCCAGTGGCTGAAACTACAGGGCTTGAGGACAAGTTTGCCAGCCTGGTTCCATCCTCCCATGACTCAAGCATGCCAACCTGGGCCTAGGGATGAGATTTGTTATATTATTTCGAGCGGGAGAGGAGCCTCAATGGTCAGAACTGATAGGACAGCGTGTCGTGGGTTCATGATGTGCCACAGGAGTTGAACACCCCACGCTTCCTGGGAACAGAGCAGGAAAGGTGTGGCCTGGGAACCGCAGCTTCTGTCCCAGGCACAGACAGCTTGGGACTTAGCTAGCTGTTTTGGCCTGCTCCCGGTGAGCCAGGTGGGTCCCATTACCACCTGTTAGGCTGTAGAGCCCAAGCCATACCCTCCCCCAACATGAGCTCTTTGGTATGGTCCAGGCACCCCTGATCCTCCTTAGAACATTGCCCTAGGGGTCTGAGGACTCCTTCCAATCCCCACAGGGGATGTCACTTGCACCTACTCTCGGGGAGCCTGATGATGGGCAAACCCTGAACACAGGCTTTGTCCTGCCTAACTGGCAGAACACAAGGCAGCCCCCCTGGGAATTTTATGGCCCCCACACACCAAGCCCCACCCATTCCCTGGCACATCAGAGTACTTCTCCTGGTTAACAAAGGCCAAGCATAATTCCCATGGCCAACACCACAACTACCTCTCTCTGGCAAGCTCTACCTACTGGCCAAGAGGTCAACCTGCATAGCTCATTACAACTTCAGTGGACACATTTTCACAGTGCTCTGGTAGGAAACAAGCTTTCCACAACCTCAACTACCATATCCTTCACAGTACCCCAGCTACTCAGGAGGCCCTAAGTTTGCTCCCCTATCCAGTACGTTATTACTACAGCTGGCATTTTGGAAAGCCACCACACTGAGACTACCCATAACCAAGGAAATCATACACAGTCTACTCCACTCCTCTGCCAGTCAGAACAGGGCTGGTGCTTGCACCTGACTTTGGAAGACCCAAGAGGAGACCGGCCCAATCCAGCTCCACCCAACTTCACCCCTCTCTGGGGCTGAGAGTTGAGCTCAGGCTACTGTACATCCCACAAACTAGCCCACTGCCTGAGACACTGAAGAGCTTCTCTCAGTAAACAAAGATGAAGCTACAGCCAGCTCTTACCTGCAAGCTCAACCTACTGGCTTAGAGGTTGAACTGCACAACCTACGTACAAAACCTGCTGCCATAAGTACACAGCACTGGGGAATGAGATAAGCTTCCTGAGGCCCAGTCATCCCGGCCCTGCAAGAGGCAGTGAGGCAGCTCTCATGCCCAGCACGTCGCTAGTACAACCAGCATTTGAAAAAGCCACAGGGCAAAGGGTATCTACAACCAAAAAACTCATACAGAGGCTTTGCCACTGAAAGAACGCAGAACCAAAGACAACATACAATATAGTCACATTTCAAGGGGAAAAATATCCCATCCAAATGAAAGTAAATTCAAATATAAAAAGAGATAGTTCATCTAGATGAGAAGGAACCAGAGAAACAATTCTAGGAGGATAAAGAAAAAAAAATGAAATATTACTTCAGTTCCAAAGGATCATACTAAGTCTTCAAGCAATGAATCTTAACCAAACAAAATCTTTGATTTATCCGATAAAGAATTCAAAATATTGATTTTAAAGAAACTCAATAGAATTCAAGAGAAAGGTGAAAAACAGCACACAGAAATTAGAAAAACAATTCAGGATATGAATAAAAATGTACTACTAAAGAGATAAGTATTAAAAAATAAGGAACTTCTGCAAATGAATGATTTATTGAAGGAATTACGAAAATTAGTTGAAAGGTTTAACAATAGAATAGACTAAGCAGAAGAAAGAATGTTAGAACTTGAAGACAGGTTTTTTGAATTGACCAAGTTAGACAAAAATAAAGAA
>NW_012155618.1:642817-644244 GCF_000956105.1 Propithecus coquereli | reverse complement strand
TCTAGCTAGATTAACCAAGAAAAGAAGAGAAAAGATTCAAATAACCACTATCAGAAATAAAAAAGGAGACAATACAACTGATACACAGAAGTATAAAAGATCATTTGAGACTGCTACAAACATCTAGTTTACCCACAAACTGGAAAACCTAGAAGAAATGGATACATTCCTGGAAACATGCAACCTCCCAAGATTGAATCAGAAAGAAATAGAAATCCTGAATAGACCAATGAAGAGTAGTGAGATTGAATCAGTAATTACAAAAAAAAAAATTCTTCCAAACAATAAAAACCCAGGACCTGATAGATTCACAGTCAAATTCTACCAGACATGAAAAGAAGAACTGGTACCAATTCTGCTGAAACTGTTGCAAAATTCAAGGAGCAGGGAATTCTCCCTAACTTATTCTATGAAGCCAGTATCACCCTGACACCAAAGGCAGACAAGGATGAAACAAAAAAGAAAACTACAGACCAATATCCCTGATAAACATAGATGCAAAAATCCTCAACAAAATAGTAGCAAACCAAATCCAATAGCACATCAAAAAGATAATATACCTCAATCAAGTGAGTTGTATTCCAGGGATAAAAAGATGGTTCACCATACGCAAATCAATAAATGTGATTCAGCGCACAGAATTAAAAACATAAACCATACAATTATCTCAATAGATTCAGCAAAATCATTCAATAAAATTCAACAATGCTTCATGATAAAAACCCTCAACAACAAGCCACACAAGGAAAGTACTTCAAAATAATAAAACTGTATATGACAATCTCACTGCCAACATCATACTGAATGGGGAAAAGTTGAAAGCATTCACACTAAGAGCTAAAATAAGAAAAGGATGCCCACTTTCACCACTCTTATTGAACATAACACTGGAAGTCTTAGCCAGAGCTATAACACTGGGAGTCCTAAGGCAAGAGAGAGAAATAAGGGCATCCAAATTGGAAAAGGATAAGTTAAATTACCTCTGTTTGCTGATGATACGTTCTTGTAAGTAGAAAACCCTAAAGACTCCTAGATTTGATAAATGAATTCCTTAAAGTTTCAGGATACAAAACCAACTGGCAGAAATCAGTAGCATTTCTATACGCTAATAACAACCGATCTGAGAATGAAATCAAGAATTCAATCCCATTTGTAGTAGCTACAAAAATATATAAAATAGCTAGAAATATATTTACCAAAAAGATGAAAGATCTCTATAAGGACAACTATAAAACACTGATGAAAGAAATTGTGGATGAAACAAACAAATGGAAAAATATCTCATGTTCATGACTGGAAGAATTGATGTTGTAAAAATGACCATACTGCCCATAGCAATCTACAGATGCAATGCAATTCCTATCAAAATACCAAAATCATTTTTCACAGAATTGAAATAAACAATCCTAAAATTCATATGGAACCAC
>NW_012155618.1:638386-641847 GCF_000956105.1 Propithecus coquereli | reverse complement strand
GATATTTCTCAGTAAACTAAAAGTAGAACTACCCTTTGATCAAGCAATTCCACTATTGGGTATCTACCCAAAGGAAAAGTAATCATCCTATCAAAAAGATGTTTATCACACCACTATTCTCTCTCTCTCTCTTTTTTAAAGGCTGGTCAAGTGAAGCAATGGGAGTGGAGAAGTAACGAAAGGATCTACGAGTGGCTGTGATCAATTAGTTGTGAACACCACTGCACTTGGACTAACCTCAGCACTATTCTCAATAGCAAAAATATAGAATAAACTCAAGTGTCCACAACTGATGAATGGATAAAGAAAATGTTTTATATGTACGTACCATGGGATACTATTCAGCCATAAAAAAAGAATGGAATCATGTCTTTTGCAGCAAGCCGGCTGGAACTGGAGGTCATTATCTTAAGTGAAATAACTCAAAAACAGAAAGTCAAATACCACACGTTCTCACTTATAAGTGGGAGCCACATAATTAGTACACATGGACATAGAGAGTGGAATAATAGATATTGGAGACTCAGAATGGTGGAAGAGTGGAAGGGTGGTAGACAGGCGTGGGATGAGAAATTCCCTAATGGGTACTATGTACACTAAGCAGATGAGGGTTACACAATTACACAAAAAGCTAAGACTTCACCCCTATGCAATTTATCCATGTAACAAATCTGTTCATGTACTCTCTAAATCTATTAAAAAATAAGCAACTTACTATAAATGACAGGAATTAATACTGGACTCGGAATTCTATACCACTGAAATCCATGTTTATTGTTATGCCAGTCCCACACAATCTTGATCCCCATGGCTTTGTAGTGAATTTTGAAATCTAGAAGTATAAGTTCTCCAACATTGTTTTATTTATCAAGATTGCTTTGTCTATTTTGAATTTCCACATGAATATTAGAATCGACCTGTCAATTTCTGCAAAAAAGAAGGCCAGGACTCTGATGGGGATTGTGATAAACCTATAGATCAATTTAAGGAGTATGTCCACTTTAATATTATGTCTTTGGATCCACAAACAAGAGTTATCTTTCCATTTATTTACATATTCTCTGATTTCATTTAACAATAATTTGTTATTTTTACTATACAGCACTTGCAATTTTTAGAAGTGAATTTCTAAACATTTCATTCCTTTGATGTTAATGCAAGGAAATTGTTTCCTGATATCATTTTAAATTATTCATTGCTAGCATAAGGTTTATTTTAGAGAATGTTTCTTGTGTGCTTAAGAAATATATGTATTTTTCTGCTCTTGGGTGAAGCATTTTATAGATGTCTGTATGTTCAAATTGGTTTAGAACATTTTCAAGTTCACATTTTAAGTGTTCTACACATTATTTAAAGTGGTGAATTGAGTGTATTATTATTGAATGTATTATTGGTGTATTATTATTGAATTATCTATTTTTCCCTTTAATTCTGTCAGTTTTTTCTTCACATATTTTGGGACATCTTTCTGTAAGGTTAACTATTATTACAAAATGCTCCTTTTCTTCTCTGGTAATAATTTTTGATATAAAATCAAATATGTCTGATATTAGTACAGGAACCAACATTCTTACAGTTTGTTTGCATGATATATATTTCCATGCTTTTACTTTCAAGCTATTAGTGTCTTTGAATCTAATTCACGTCTTCTATACATAGCATAGAGTTGGATCTTGTTTTGTTGTTGTCGTTGCTTTAATCCAGTCTGACGATTTGTGCCTTTTGATGGGATGTTTTTTCAAATCACAGTAATTATTATAGTATTATTGACACAGTTGGCATTATGAACTGAATTGTATCCCTGCAAAATTAATTTGTGGAAGTCCTAATACCCAGTACTTCAGAATTATGTGCATAATTTATCCTCTATTTATTCATTCAAGGAGTGTCACTTAACCATTTTTGCCAACTTCCAAGCCTTTAGCCATTCCACCACCAATGCATTCAGCACTCTAAACCTGACGAATTCTCCTTACATTTTCACTTTAGGTGTGACTTAAAATTTCATAACTGTGAACACTTGCGGCCTCCCCATCCCCAGAGTATATGACTCTCTCCAGAGTTCCAAATACTCCAGCAATCCATGAGTCTGCAATTTAATTATCTGTGGAACTTACACTGGATCTATGCTAACATGTAGGTTGTGGGTGAAATCTTTGTCTTCTTAACCTTGTTATAAACAAGGACACCACATGTTCATAAGTCCAATATACATGATATACGGATGTAGTCTTAAAAACTTGCTGTGCCAAAGCTAGCTCTAGAGCTTACGATCTCTTACACCCAACCACCTAGGCATTGACTCTGAAAAGAGAAAATGCAAGACAACACACTGGGGGGAAACTATGTTTATTTTCATTGTTTATGTATCCAAAGACTTGGGTGGATATAAGTACTGAAAGTTAGCAGTACAAATGCAGCAGGGAAGAGAGGATTCGAGCCGAGTTGGAGAAATGGTTCAGTTTAATTTTTCACACCAGAGTAATTGCAGGATAAATTGTGGACATCTATATTCCAGATGCTTCTAGTTTTTGAACTTGCAGACAAAGCAGAACTTTGCTTCACAATTCTCATCCTTCCATTTCTTGTATCCTGCAAGACAAGGAGAATAGTCAAACTGAGAAAACCAGGAGTGTGGCCCCTCCTGGCTCTGGGATGCAGGAGAAGAAACAATAAGAGAAACCTTGTTTGGGGGAGAAAAAATGGCGGAGTTAGGGTAGCCGCCCGAATCCCTGCTTCCAGAGAGGGAGAGGTAGATCTCGGTCTGCTACACACGATCGGATCACTTTCCTGCGAAAACAGCGAGGTGAATCGGTGGAGATTCAGCGGAGGACATGCAAATCAGGAAAAAGAATAAGGTGAACGGAGATAGGAATGCAAAACCTGGAAAGCGCCGACAGACAATAGAGAGTGGAGCGCGAGACGGCGGCGCCAGCCTGGCCAGTGAGTGCACCGGGACAAGTCCCTCACGAGACAGTCTAGCTTTCCCACTGACTTACAAGCCCACTGAGAGGCAGGCGCTTGTGTGAAGTGGATGTAGAACTGGGTCTGGAAACGTGGGACTCAGCGGAGAGGAGACATGAGCGGGAAGCATCTTGAACTTCCCGGAGCTCCGTGTCAGGACTGCACCGGACAGGGGAGGAGCTGGGCTGGGCTACCGCCGGAGGCAGTTAGGACTCAGGAAGCTGGTCTCTGGCACCCAGAGGGTCCTGAACGGGGAGGCGATTACTGAGTAGAGGACTCTAACCTGGAAACTGCCGCTGGCGACTGGGACTGCTCAGGGTGGGCCGGTAGAAGCAAGATCTATTGCAGGACTGGTGTGAGATTGGGGGAGGGAGACACAAAGGAGACAGCGGAGCCCCCTGGTGACTCGACTGACTCCCTGATCGGGTACCTCCCAGGCCCTGAGCGGCTCCCTCTGGAGCCAGCGCACTGGGGGCCGCTCAGCACCAGCTCGGGGC
>NW_012155618.1:623716-626851 GCF_000956105.1 Propithecus coquereli | reverse complement strand
GAGGTATAAGACAAGAATAAACCTTGTAGTTCCCCTGAATATCATATAATTTTCTCTGATTTTTCTCTAAGCTTCTCTGTTTTCCTAGAATGTCCAACTCTCTCCCCCTATTCTGCCAAATAATAAATGTTCTGGATTTGATCCAGAAAACCAAAGAAGCCCATTACAGAAAATGGTTCCTGATTTTTCTTTCCTGAGGCTCACAACACTTACAATCGAGCATACCATTGGCTATACATTAGTTGTTGATATTATTTAGCATAATAACAAGTTCCCAACAGTAGATTCTTCCCCATTAGTCTCTTTTTCTATAGTCTACAAATGGCTCTCTAACAAGAAAGACAATAACAAAATAGATAAGAAGTAGTACATAAAGATGTTTTCCTAGAAGTAGACAGAATGAATTTATTCATGAATGCCTGGAACAGCCAGGAAATTCAGCCTTCAGCTTATCTCCAACCACCTAAGTGAACCTCACCACCCCATACATTATAGGATCTGTAAAGCTGGTTCTTAATGTGCCAGACCTTTCATGTCACTCTTCCCCCTCTAACCTGATGATTAAGTAGTAAAAGAGAGTGTAGGCTGACCTTTTGAGGGTCACAGTGACCAATCCAGACATGGCAGTCAGGAGTGCCACTTTCCTTAATCAGGGAGGCAATGAAGGCACCCTCGGCCTCAGTGAGAATAGACACCAGGTGGCCCAAATGCATGTTCTGGCAGTAGAGCTGGTGGAGTAGAAAATGGGGCATTCAATGGAAGAGGAAAGCTTGAGGGACATACTGGGTCCTCCTGAGGTTGTGGCAGAAAAAGGAAAGTACAGAATTGTTCCTGATGATGCTGTCACTTACCAGCAGCATCTCTGTGCTAAGGATGTGCAGGATGACAGCACAACATAGGTTGGAAAGATTGAGGCCAGTGATGGTTAGCAGGGTGATCAGTTTTACCTCATTGAAGCCACTGAGCACACTGGGAAGTGGCAGCTGCCCCTAACTTCATGAGCCTCCCTTCCCCACACTGCTCTCCTTACATCTGCATCAACCCAGGTCTCAAAGTATTCGTTAAAGTAGTAGCAGTAGGAATGATAGGCATTGGTGCCTTCTATAATGTTTTTTCCCTCTAAAACTCATAGGGAAATTTAATTGAATATTGTAACACTATTGAGAGGTGGGGCCTTAAGAAGTGATTGAGCCACGAAGGCTCTGTTCCCATGCATGGGATCAATGCCATTATAAAAGGGCTAGTTTTGTTGCCTTTTGCCTATTTATCCTTCAGCCCTTCGTCACGTGATGAAACAGCAAGAAGGCCCTCACGAGATGCCATGGCCTTGTTACAGGACTTTGAAGTCTCCAGAACTGTAAGAAAGTAAATTTCTGTTTGTTATAAATTACCCAGTCTCAAGTATTTGGGTTTAGCAGCACAAAATGGACTAAGACAGAAATTGGTACCAGAGTGGGGCTGTTACTATAACAAATACCTAAAAATGCAGATCAGCTTTGGAATTGGGTAATGGGCAGAGTCTGAAAGAGTTTGGCGGAACAGGCTAGAAAAAGCCTACATTGACATGAACAAAACATTAAGGACTGTTCTTGTAAGGGCTCACAACAGGTAAGCTTGTGAACTAAAATAAAATTATAAGGCTCACCCCCCACCAGCTGACTGAATGGAACCCCTCCTGGCCAAAGGGATATCCCAAAACTAAATTGCCTGCCAGGAGGAAGGAGGTCAGACATGCCTCATCATGACCCTCCCCTTCTTGGAGACATCCTTTGTAACCCACTAACAAGCCTAAGGGTATACAAGACAAACCTGCAGGTCCTCAAGTTATCTGCAGGTCCACAACAAATCTCTGTCTGGTGGCTTATCTCTCATAAACGACTGCTTTTGTTAAAACATTGCAAGCCTTTAGACAAAGCTTCATGTCTTTAACTAATTACAAGTCAAAAAATCTTTAAACCCACCTATAACCTGTAAGCCCCTGCTAGGAGATGGCCCACCTTTTCGGGCCAAACCGATGTGTACCTCCCTCACGTTGATTTATGACTTTACTTGTAACCCCTGGCTCCCTGAGATGTATAAAACCAAACTATAACCCAGCCAAACCGAGTCCACTTTCTGAAGGCTTCTTGGGTGTGGCTCCAGGTCATGGTCGTCAAATTTGGCTTAGAGTAAATCCCTTTAAAATTATTTCACAGAGTTTGGTCTTTTTTTTCTGTCGTCAAGCTATAGGCAAAACCTAAATCATCTTAAAGATTACTTTGTTAGAGCCAGTTCCCCTCGGCCCCAGGAACAGAGAGGCAGAGTCACTGAGGCTGCAAATGGCAAAGGAGTTTATCGGCTAGCTCGAGCTAGGGTCCAAGTCCCAGAGCACCAACACAGTGGCCTCCTTATGAACCAGGACCCCGCCCTGGGGTAAAAGTGAAGCTTTTATACTTTCTTTTGCACACGACACACCGGCGGCATACGACAGGCAGGTTCCACACGACACACTGGGCATACCATCCCACCTCCCCCCTTAGTCCATTGGTTCTTTTGAAAGTGGCTGATTGTTTTGACTCCTGATTGGTTGGCTCCAAGCCCCCGGATTTTCAATTTTCGCACCGGCGCCAGTTGTGGTCCGCCTTTCGGTTTCGGGGAAACTGAAACTTAGATCTATTCCAGGAAATTCAGCTTGTCATGGAGTCACTTCTGCTCTTGCTCCTATACTTAACAAACAACTAAAAGCAAGCATGGTTATAGAAGCAAATGCCATCAGTTAGAATCAACGAGAACATATTTTTTTAATCTCAGACAATGTGTTCCATACAAAACAAAGTACATTCTCTTACTATCAATTCCTGTCTTTCAACTTAAGTAGCTTCAAAGAAAATTTTGTTAGAAATATGGATGGTAGAGCTAATTCTGATGAGTCTCAGATAGGAACAAGGAGCATGGTACTACACAATGTAATAAAGGCCATCCTAGTTACAAAGTGGCAAAGAACTTAGCAGAATTGTCTTCATGTCTCAATATTTTGTGAAAGGCAGAATCAATGAACCATAAACCATTAGGTCGGGAGGAGAGAGAGGGAGACAAAGCCTCATGTGAAGAAAAATGCTGTTTATTTTGAGGAACTGGGTGCAGATGGGTGGAGGT
>NW_012155618.1:617927-619711 GCF_000956105.1 Propithecus coquereli | reverse complement strand
AAAAATCTATATCTTTTTGCATAATTATTTTTAGAAAATTATGATATAAATTAAGCTAATTGAACAAACACATTTAAACCTGCCAGTTAGACTAAACAATGTTAACCTTTGTTATCATGTTTAAAATCATTAGTTTAAAGAAAAAAAATCATTACAAAATCTCGAGGCAAATACTATGATACATTTTTTATAATGTATTTTATTTCAGATTTTTTATTTTTAAGCTACATGAGAATAATGTATTGTGTTAGTCTCAGTCTTTAAAAATCACATATGAATATTATTAGTTTATAAATTCTTCTACTGATTGTTTGCAACGTTATGTTTCTGAAATGAGACCATGTTTATATAGAGATTTAGCTTAGTTAATTTAACTTTTGTTTAGTACTTCAAAATATTTTATTTATCCATTAACCCAAATTGATGCACTCATCTCTATTTCTGTGAATATTTAGGCTAGCTTTATACCATCCTATTTTTTTGTTGTTGTTCGAGATTTTCTTTTTTCCCTTGAATCAGAATGGATATTTCACGGTGATTTTTGTAAGTGTTTAATTCCACCACATAGTCTGTAATTTCACAATAACTGTTCACTTCACAGCAGAAACTTCACTGAAAACTAACTTCATATCCAGCTACTTGGAGCTTCCTTTAGGCATCAGTTCCCTATAGTTCCCTCCTGCTTGGACTTTGAGAACATCTCTATCATGCTAGCCACTTATGGTCAAATCTTGCTGGACATGTTAGTTTAAATCTATGTAACTACTAATGCTTGCCCCTTGAAGTAGATCTTGAGAGGTTCCTGAGCCTGAAAAGAAATGGAGGAATGACCTAAACCTACCAGCAAATAGTACTTAATCATTTGGAATCAGGTGATTCCTCCTTCGCCCCTACCCATGACTAACAACGAAGACAGGACTCCATATTTACAGGGAGTAGAAGGAAATCTTCTTCTCTCTGCTCCTTGCAGGGCTCCTGAGGGTCATGGGAACAAGGCACTTGGTTGCTGCTGAGGAAAGACAAAGCCTGCCTTGGACTTGGATAGTTTGCCAACCTGTTGGGGGAAGATAAATGTCATTTGTGAACACTCCCAAGCTGTGCCAGGAAAAGGCAACACCTGGTACCAGAATCTCTTCCTGTCAGTGCCCTGTGTAGACCCTCTACCCCTGACTTCTAACCCCACCCCTTGATTAAATGCTGTGACCCTTCTCTCAGGCCCTGTTATAAAAGCCCTACCACTGCCTGGCCTGACAAGCCACCTCAGACCCAGCCCACAGGTAAGTGGACTTTACAGGAGGAGGGCATCTCTAACATCTGCTCATCCTTTTACCTCGGGGAAGATGCAGAGTAATTTCCTGTAAGTTTGCAGTAGTAATGAAACTTATGCAGGACCATAGCTGATTTGGGGTTACTTAGTCTGTATAATCCCCAAACCACTAGGGAAATATTTTGGCATGTGTGTTTCTCAGAGGGCCTTCCCGCTCACAGGAATTTAGAGTGGAAGCTATAAGGAAGGTTATAAGTGCCTTTCCCTCTACCTCTTAGTACCCTCTTCCCTGTGTTCTCTTACAGAGATTGCCGATTTGCTCTTTAAGCAAGAAGTTCACTGCTGCTCACCATGGCTCAGACCAGCTCATGCTTGATCCTCCTCTCCTGCCTGACGTTCCTATCTCTGAGCCAAGGTGAGATCTTCTCCCCACCAACCACCCACCTCCAGCCGTGAAGGCTTCACTCCATTCCCATGTGTATCCTTCCACTTAAAAAGAGGCAGAGTCAACTTCAAG
>NW_012155618.1:614338-614937 GCF_000956105.1 Propithecus coquereli | reverse complement strand
TTTTTTTTTTTTTTTTTGAGACAGAGTCTGACTCTGTTCCCTGGGTAGAGTGGAGTGGCATCATCATAGTTCACTGCAAACTCAAACTCCTGGGTCTAGCAATTTTCTAGCCTCAGCCTCCAGAGTAGCTGGGACTACAGGTGCTCCCTACCACACCAGGCTAATTTTTCTATTTTTTGTAGAGACGAGGTCTTGCTCTTTCTCAAGCTGGTCTAGAACTCCTGAGCTCAAGTGATCCTCTCACAGTGGCCTCCCAGATTTCTAGGATTACAGGCATGAGCCACCACTCCCGGCCTGGCCCTTACACTTTTGAAAACTCCATCCACATATCATGAATGTTGGACTTATGAACATGTTGTGGCCTTCCTATGACAAGGTTAAGAACATAAAGATTTTACCCAAAACCCACATATTAGCATGGACCCAGTGTGAGTTATAGAAATAATTATATTACTGATCCACAGATGGCTGGGGTGTTTGGTTCTTTAGAGGGATGCACATACTTGTGGTCTGAGGAGGCTACATCTGTTCTCAGTTATACAAGTTAAAGCCATGACTGAATTGATAATTTAAGGAGACTTCTCAGGTCTAGAGTGCTG
>NW_012155618.1:610462-611817 GCF_000956105.1 Propithecus coquereli | reverse complement strand
TCTAAATCAACTAGACTAAACAGACATCTACAGAATTCTTCACCTAACACCAGCAAAATACACATTCTTCTCAAGCACACTAAAAAACATTCTCTATGGGAAACCACATGCATGCAACACACAGTTTAAAATGAAGAAAATCGATGTCATTGAAATAATATCAAAAAGTATACATTTTTTAAGGAATTTATTTTAAAAAAACAAGCAAAACCTTGTATACTAAAAAGCACAAAACTTTGTTAAATAAAATTAAAGAAGACCTAAGTAAATGGAAAGATATCTTGTGTTCATGGATCAGAGACCTAATATTTAAGGTGGAGTTACTCCCCAAATTGATCTATAGATTTACCACAATCCCCATTAGAGTCTCAAGTGTTCCTTTTGCTGAAATTGACAGATTTTTATTAATATTCATATGGAAATTCAAAATTGCCAAAAAATCTCTCCTCGTATTAGGCAAATCAATCTTTTTTATTTATTTTACCCTTTATTGATATGTAATATTTTACATATTATGGGATACATGCACAGAATGAGTAGTTATCAAGTCAGGGTATTTTTGGGTATTCATCACATTGAGTATTTATCATTCGTATGTGTTAGGAACATTTCAATTCCTCTCTTCTAGCTTCTTTTATATAGATCACACATTATTGCTGACTGTAGTCAACCTGTTCTGCTATAGAACATTAGAAAATGTATCTTCTATCTAACTGTATGTTTGCATCCATCGATCCATCCCTTTTCATCCCCTGCAATGCTTACCTACACACCCTTCCCAGCCTTTGGCATCTAACATTCTACTTTCTACTTCCATGAATCAACTTTTTCAGCTCCCACTTGAGTGAAAACATGGGATATCTGTTTTTCTGTGACTGTCATATTTCCCTTAACATTATGGCTTGTAGTTCCAACCATGTTGGTACATATCACATGAATTCCTTCCTTTTTATGGCCTAGGAGTATTCCATTGTGTGTATGTGCCACATTTTCTTTATCCATTTGTCCATCAATGGACACTTTGATTCCATATCTTTGCTATTGCGAATAGTGCTGCAATAAACATGCAAGTGCAGGTATCCCATGGTATACAGATTTATCCTACTTTGAATAAACACCCAGTGGGATTGCTGGATCATATGGTAGTTCTATTTTTATTGTTTTTTTTGAAAAATCTCTATCCTGTTTTCCATAGTGGCTGTACTATTTTACATTCCTACTCATTGTGTTTAAAATTTGCCTTTTCTTCACATGTTCATGAGTGTTTGTGTCTTTTATTTTTAATAATAGCCATTCTAACTGAAGTAAGGTGATATCTCATTGTGGTTTTTATTTGCATTTCCCCAATGATTAGT
>NW_012155618.1:586266-608712 GCF_000956105.1 Propithecus coquereli | reverse complement strand
TAGCTCAGCAATACTGCTGACTTCCCTCTGTTTAGTTATATCCACATTCAACCCATTCAGCTCTCTGAGGTCTCACATATTTTAATATATACCACCCACTGGTCAAGACCACAGAGGTCCCACAAGAAGAACTTCACAAGGGAATAAATTTAAGACACCAAGCCCCCCAATCCTGATTCTAGAAGTTAATTTGTCTTTTACATACACTAACACTACAAACCTGTGTGTGTGTGTGTGTGTGTGTGTCTGTGTGTGTGTATGTTCAGGGAAGAGAAAGTTGTTTGGAGCTCTCACGGCCTAATTACCACATAACTGTCACATCTCTTAATACTGTTGCAATGGCAATTATATTTCAACATGAATTTTGGAGGGGAAAAAACATTCAAACCATGGTATTCTGGCTCCCCAAAACTCATGTACTTCTCTCACACAAAATGCTTTCATTTCATCTCATATCCCCAAAGGTTTTAATTTATTCTAATGTCATCTTTAAAGTCTAAGGTCCAGTGTCTCATCTAAATACTTTCAAAATCAAACATGCGTGAGACTCAGGGTATTATTCATTCTGAGTTAATTCCTTTCCAGTTGTGAACCTATTAAATCAAACAAGTTACGTGTTTCCAAAATACAATGGTGGTACAGGCATAGGATAGACACTCCCATTCCAAAAATAGAAAAACAAGTCCCAAATAAGACTAAATCTCAACAAGGAAAACAACATTAAATCATGAGGCTTGAGAATAATCTTCTTTGGCTCCAAGTCCCACCTACCACACATACTGGGGTGGGGTTTTGTCCTCCATGGCTTTTGCAGGGCTCAACCCACACAGCAGCTCTCATGGGTTGGAGTCTCTTGTCTATAGCCCTCTGTTGCTCGGCTTCCACACTGGTGGCTCTATAGTTGTGTGGTCTTGGGGCAATCCATCTCTTAAAAGTTCCACTTGGAATTGCCTTAGTCCTAATGAGTACTCTCCATGGTGGCCCTGCCCTTGTGTCAATTCTCTGTTTGAGCCCTGAGGCACTCTGAGGTATACTTTGAAATATAGTTGGAGGAATTCATACTCCTATAGCTTCTACACTCTGCAAGCCTGCAGAATTCGCACCCTGTGAACACTGGCAAGACTTATGGCTTATACCTTCTAAAGTGGTGGCCAGAGACACATATGACATCATTTGAGCCACTTCTGCAGCGGCTAAAGAGTGCTATGCAAGAATGCAGGCATCAGAGTCTTGAGGCAGCCCTGGGCAGTGATCGTCAAGGTCCTCAGGGCTCCTGGGCCTCTCTTTTGACATAATTCTGTCTCCCAGACATTAGCATTCTTGGCCTGTGAATGGGGGGGAAGCAGCAATAATCTCCAAAATTCCTTCATGCTCATCTTTTCTTGTCATGATGAATAGCAACTGGCTTCCTTCTCTCCATGTTGATCTTCTTATCAAAGGGTTGCTTGGCCATACCCTTGGTTTTTCTGAACTTACCTTTTCTTTTAAAAACACAGCCACACTGAGAATTATCCAAATATTTGCTTTCTGTTTCTCTTCCTACATATATTCCATCTTTAAGTTATTTCTTTCTTCTTGAATTTTGCTATAAGCAGTTAAAAGAAGCCATTAACAACCTCAACATTTTTCTACTTAGATATTTCTTCCATCAAATATCCTAGTTCACGGTCCTTAAATTCTGCCTTTCACAAACACTGGGACATGAACACAATTCAGCCAAGTTATTTGCCACCTTATAACATGAATGGCCTTTGTTCCATTGTCCAACACCAGTTCCTCACTTTGTTCTGACATCTCATCAGAATCACTTCTGTTGTCCATGTTGCTAACGATATTCTGTTACAGTCATTTAAGTAATCTCTAAGATGATTTAGGTTTTGCCTGTAGCTCTTTTCTTCTGAACCCTCAAATAGTCTTTAATGCTTCATTCATGGAACTCTTGGCTGTTTCTAGACAGCTCCCCCAAACCCTTCCAGATTCTGCTCATTACTCAGTTCCGAAGCTGATTCACAGATTTAGGTATTTCTAGAGTAACAACCCAACTCTGGTAAAAAAAAAAAAATTATGTCTAAATTTGTTTTTATTTGCTAGAAAAGAATGCCTCAGAATAAATAATTTATACTGAACAGAAATTTATTTTCTCAACAATTCTGGAGGCTGGAAGGTCTGAGATCAAGGCACTGGCATCTCACTGGGGCCTTCTTGTTGCAAGAAGAAGAAGAACAAAGAAATAAACAGGGCAAAACTAGCCCTTTTATAATGGCATTAATCCTGCCCATGAGAGCAAAGCCCTCATGGCCCAATCACTCTTAAATATTCCACCTCTTAATATTATTACAATGTCAATTAAAAGTCAACATAGTTTCAAAGGGGACAAAATCACAGCTTTCCCTGATTCTTCTATCATCTTGATTCATCTGGGCCCTGGATAATATTCATCTCCTCAATTAGTATAATGATATGAGCTAAATGGTAATTTGACTACCTCCTTTCTTCTTTCCCTCATTACATAGGGAAACACACATTAGGGGTTCAGTTTAGATTTGAGGATTTACCATGCCTCACAGACATTCTTTCTTTTTCTGAGGAAAGGATATTTTGATACGAGGGAGAATCCAGTCTGAGCTAACTCCATCTCTATTCCCCAGTCTCAGATTGGCAAGCAGTTCACATTTCTGCCAGTCCCCTGGCCACGGTCAATGTGTGTTTGAAAATGCCAACGTTGTTCCACAGGTGCTAGTTGTAAATGTGGCTCTTCATTTAGATTTTCACGTTTAGGCTTTGAGGAAACTATAAGGCCTACAATAGGTAACTCACTCAGATCTTGAAGCTCAAAATTGTTAGATATTTCTCCAAATCAAATTTGGCTCTCCAGCCCCTAAGATAATAGTAGATATCTGACAATAGTTCCTATCCAAGTGATTTCTCCATGGAAGTCTCAAAGGAAGAAATCAAACCTCACCAGCAACCTAAGCTGATAATTAACTGACCAGGAGACTAGGAAGTACAGATATTCTTTTTGCTAGACTGAGTTTGACTTTGTTTGGCTTTGAAATGTAAAAATGGAGGAAGTGAATGGTGACTAGGAAACGTGAGACTGTAGAGACCCAGAGGAGGATATGGCAATGATTACAGAATTTTACTATGGAAAATAGGTTATGGATGAGAACACTTCACAAAATAACCACAGAGCAGAAAATCTCTCTGCTCTGGAAGCTGCAGAAAAAGGAGAGAACCAGCTTGCGGAAGGAAAATCAGATTGGGAAGTGGATTTGAGTTATAGTTTTGTTTTGTTTTGTTTTTCCCACCACTTGTGTATAAAAGTTAGTCACTTAAATTCTCTGAGTACCTGTCTTGTAAAGAGAGGGAGAGTTGAAAAATGTGATCTCATCTACTTATAACTGTCAATTGCTTCCAGATCTGTCAGAATTTTATAAATTTACATGGTGGATGATAGAACATACAGGTAGAGATCATAGACCCTGGGGGTCAGATTCGGTAGACCCAAATTCTGGCTGTGCCACTTATTGTGATTACTGCGTGACATTGGGCAAGTCACTTCACCTTCCTGTGTCTGCAGTTTCCTGTCTAAGGTATCTACCTTCTATGTAGGGAGATTAAAGAGGAGTTAACATAATTAACATACATAGAATTATATCACAGAACAAGAAAATCACTATATAAATATTCACTCTAATGGGATAACATAACAGAAATATTCCAGATGAGGAAAGAGTGTATGTGAAGGTATTGTGCAAGTACATGGAGAACTACAGTTTAAGCATTAATCGTTGCTATCATGTGCTCAGCAGAAAGTCAATAATTTTAAGAGTCGTGAATCACCATCATTAGCATTCCCCTCCTCCCCTTCCTCTTCATTGTATCTGGCAGCAGTTCTGAGGTGGCATTAGAGTTGATTTTTTATTATTAATAACTTGAGGCAGTGAGGTGTGAGGTGGCGTCCCCAGATCCTTCAGCTCCTTCCATTGGAATTTCTCTCTCCACGCAGTCCTCTCAGGGTGTGCGTGGCCAGGAGAGGAGGCTCCCTGGTGAATGATGTTGGTGACCTAGAACATCAGTTTCTCCCTTTCCCCCTTCCACCAGCAGGTTGCTCCACATATTGTCCTGCTGCCTCCCTTGTCCCTGAGTCCCCTGCTGCAGCCTCACACGCTCTCTGTCCCTCCTCCCAGGGTCCTCCTCTCACACCATCACCATTCCTGGAAGGCCCTGCCTCTCCCTGGGCTGCTCAGGGCCATGGGAACTGGGCATCTGGTTGCTTCTGGAGAAAGACAAAGCCTGCCTTGGACTTGGATGGTTTGCCAGCCTGTCTGTGGGACGGGAACCTCATGTGTGACCTCTCCTAGGGTGTACCAGCAAGAGGCTCCTATTGAAGCTGGATTTTTTTGTGTCAATGCCCTTCATAGGGCCTCAAACTTCTAGTCTTGCTCTCTGCTTGGAATTCAAATACCAGACTTTCTTTATAGAGGAGGGATCTGCTCTGCATTTGAGGAATGTACAACTTTTCTGATACTCCATTCACACATTACTTAAATAACTGGTGGCTTTGATAGAGCATGTGTTTCTGACTGTTCAGGGATGTGAGATTTAGAGAATGGAGTGGTCACAAATGGCTTTTTATGATAGTTGTTTTGATTCTTTTTTATTTTCCTTTCTTGCTTTCATAGTTTTTTTAATTCACACATAGTAATTGTGCATATCTATGAGGTTCAGTGTGATATTTCCATACATGTATGCAATGTGTAATTAGCACGGTAATTTGCATATGCAGCCCCTCACACATGTATTATTTCATTTGTTGGGAATATTCAAAACCAGTTCACATAGCTGTTTGGAAATATACAATAAATTGTAAATTCTAGTCTCTTTATAGTGTTCTAGAACACTGGAAGTTATTCCTCCTATCTAACTGTACTTTTGTACCCCTTTGGCTTTCCCTCACTACCCCCACAATTCTTTTCCTCTAAAAAACACTATTCTCATCTCTACCTCTACAATATCAACCTTTTTTATCTTCCACATATGAGTGACAACATGTGATGTTTCCCTTTCTGTGTCTGGTACTTTATTTAATGTTTCATGTTCTTTATTTCCAGGGACAAGTGCTGACACATGAAGAAGGAAGAGGTGGGTGTCCTGACTTGTATCCTCTCCTTCTAAGATTCATCAAAACTCCAAGTTATCTGACCCCAGTTGTTTGTGATCTTTGGTAAGGATTGCTCATACCTGGGCTAAGATGGTAAAGAACACCTCCCCCTGCCCCAGACACACAGACACGTTTGGGGTACTATTGTATGTAAGAGACAAACTGTATTGGTGGGTTAGGGATTGGATACTGGTGACTTACATTTATTCACTTTTTATACTTTTCTTGTGGTACCTTTGGCCAAGGCTGCGATGAATCTACGGTACTTATTCAAATCAGTCAGGCTTCATAGAGCTGGATGAGTTCAATGCAGAGATAACTAAATAGAGTCAATTCAGAAAGAAAGTTGAGATAACAAAATATCCCTGAATCAAAACCGCTTATGTTTAAATCTAGTTCAAGTATTTGGTGGCTGTTTGATCTTGGGTAAGTTACTTAGCCCTTATCTTACCTTTAATTTCTTCCTCTGTTAAATATGGTTGCAATGGAATATTACTCAATCATAAGAAATGACAGTGATCTAGCACCTCTTACACTTTCCTGGATTAAACTTAAGCCCATTATCCAAAGTGGAGCACCACAAGAACAGAAGAACAGGACCCATTTGTACTCACCATCAAATTGGTATTAACTAATCAACACATAAATGCACATATCAGAATAACATCTATTGGATGCTGGGGAAGGGGGAGGGCAGCGGGAGGAGGGGGGAGGAGGGAGGAGGGGATGGGTATTTGTATAAACAAGGAGTGCAATGCGCACTACCTGAAGGATGGACATATTTGAAACACGGACTTCGGGGGTGGGAACCAAAGGCAACACACGTAACCTAAACATCTGTACAACCATAATTTGCTGAAAGAAAAAAAAAAGAAAGAAATAACACAGACAGGTTTCCTTGCACCCAAGGTGCTCATCAGATTGTCGGGGGAACACAGACAATCAAGAAGTCAAAATATAAAATTTTGAAAGTATGATACATTGTGATACATACTTTAGAGAAAAATACAGCAGAAAAGAGAAACTAGCACAGAATCTTTAACAATTTGACAAAATTGAATTTTATCAATAAATATAGTAGTCAAAAAAAATAAATAAAAATAAATATGGTTGCAAATAGCATCTATATTAGAAGGATGTCATGAGGATTAAGTCGGTTCTTATTTGCAAAGTACTTGAAATAGTGCCTAGCATATAGAGCACATGATAAAAGTTTTGTTAAATAAACTAGAGCTTTCCCGTAAAGCAGAAGAGGATAAGTTATAAATAGGTTTCCTCATGTCTTCTGTGGTCTGCATCTGAGCACATACAGACCATGGAAAGTCCTTGGTGTATCTTGTACTTCTTCAGCTCCTTTGAATCAGTCTAATGTTTGCAGACAGGTTGTTATTGACATGCCTGCATAGGATTTAAACAGGAGGGAGATTATCTCTCTATAAAATACCCAAAACTTCTATTGCTTGTTTGTAAATCAGGGAATAGCTACCAGAAAATGGCAAACATCACCAAACATCAGCCATAGTCTTGAAACTTCCTAAGCCTTATTGGAGGATTGTCAATAAATTGCCCCACTTGAGGACACATTAACACTAGATGTCCAGAGTACTGATTTCTATCTAGGAGAAGAAATCCAGAGAGACTGTGATACAAAAGGCCTAAAATGAGTTTCTGGGAACCTTGTAAAACTTGGTCAGAGGACCTTGAGGATACTGAGGAAAATGTGATGATAAGTCGTAAAGGTGTGGAAATTATGTCTTCCCTAAAAAATATATCTGTTTGGAACCAAAGCTGCTGACGATATAAGTCCTACATTTTATTACCTTGCATGTGGAATTTGGCCAGTCATATATGTAAGCAAATAAAAGTAACTTCCCCACGGGTATACAGCCGCTAGGAATTGTAAAGATTTTTATGAAAGAACTGTGTCAATTTGTACATGTTCTGAATGTCCGTCTCTTTCATATCATGCTAGCTACAATGTGTTTTATTATGTATCTTAAAGTATTTGATTTTTTTTTGTGCCTGGAAAGACATTGCTTGTTCGAAGTTTTGTTAAAATAAAGAAAAACTTTCATATTTAAAAAAATATTTATAAAGTAATTTTTGTTTGAAAATTTAAAAAATTAATTGCTTATTCAATTTTTGTCAATAAACCTGTCATGGTACCAAATACACCTGCTCCATACTGAATCCTTTGGTAACTGAAGAATATAACTGAATCTTTTATCTGTAGGAAAAAAAGAAATAATGCTCTGGTTATAATATTTTAAAAAGAGAACTATTTTTAGTAAGTGCAGAAATAGATTAATTTAAAAAACACATATGATTTTTAGACAGAATAAACAATGTTAAAATTTGTCCTTTTTGTTTAAAATTGTTAGATTTTATAAAGCAAAAAGAACTTGTAAATTATCTAGGCAAATACCATGATAAATTTTAATGTATATTCTTACATTTCAGTCAGTTTTTAAACTACATGCAAATTGGTGAATAAACAGTATATTGCATTAATCTGTATCTTTTAACAGCATACATAAATTTTATGAAATAGTTCTAACTTTCTGCAGCTGACATTTTTGTATTCAACATTATGGTTTTGAGACCAGTCTATATTGAAATTTACAAATCTAGCTCGTTTGACTTCCGTCTAGTATTTCATTACACTTTGTTTATTCATTTATCCCACTTAATATACCCATCTTTCTTTCTGTGAATATTTAGGTTTGATTTTTCTTCTTAATTTTGTATTCTGATTGGCTTTTGTTCTTTGCATTACAAATGGATATTCTATGATGATTCCAGTAAGTGTACAATATCACCATACCATCTTTGACATCACAGTAACAAATAGCTGGTTTCAAACAAGTATTTTTAATGAAGCCTAACGTCATATCCAGCTACTCTGAGCTTCCTAGGGCCTCAGCACCCTACAACTCCCATCTACTTGGACTTTGAGAAGAACTGTATTTTGTTAGTTCAAATCTTGTTGGACACGTCAGTTTAAATTTATGGAACTACTAACCCTAGCTTTTTGCAGTAAGTCTTGAGATGTTCCTGAACCGGAAAAAAATGGAGGAGTCACCTAAAGCCACCAGCAAATTGTGCTTAATCATTTGGACCCAGCTGGTTCCTTCTTAACCCCTACTCATGCCTGACACAAAAGAGCAGGCTCCATAGTTACAGGCAGTACAAGAAAATCTACTTTTCTCCGATACTTTCTGGATTGCTAGGGGACATGGGAATTGTCACCTGTTTCCTGCTGGGCAAGGGCAAAGTGCACCTTGGCCTTTGAAAGTTTTCCAAACTGTTTGCAGGAAAGGGGACTTATCTGTGACCATTCCTAGAATGTGACAGGAAAAGGACCCTCTTTGTGTCAGTGCCCTATAGACCCTTGAACCCTCATTCATCCCCTGCTTACATGACATGGCTCTTCTCTTAGACCCTGTTATAAAGCTCCTACCACTGCCTAGCCTGACAAGCCACCTCAGACCCAGCCAAAAGGTATGTGGTTATTCTAGGAGATGGGCATCTCTAACATGGGCTGTTTCTCTTAAATCCTGGGAAAGATACAGAATGAGTTTCTGTCCAAAAGTTTCCAGCATCGATAAAGCTTAATCAGGAGTTAAATCTGTTTGGGTTTTCTGGGTCTATATAATCCCCAAACTCTCAAGAGAAATATTTGAGGGTGTGGGTGTCTTGGAGTACTTTCCTGCTCTAAGTAATTTAGAGAAAAGGGACTATAAGGAAGGTAACAAGTGTTTCACACTCTACCTCTCGGAAACACTCTTTCTTATATTCTATTACAGAGACTGTTTTGCTCCTTAAGCAAGAGATTCACTGCTGCTCAGCCTGGCTCAGACCAACTCATGGTTGATGCTCCTCTCCTGCCTGATGTTTGGGTCTCTGAGCCAAGGTGAGATCTCTCCACCAACCCCCTACAATCCTGAAGCCTTCACTCCAGGACAAGGTATGTAAATCCCTGGAGGAAAAACCAGAGGCAAAATAAGGGATTGTTTAGTGTCCTTCAGTGATCCTTATTGCTGTACTAATCCCATTCAAATACATCTTTACCTCATTAGGGAGTCTGAGAAAGAATTTAAACTGATACTTTGTCAGTAACCACTGCAGATGTAGTTAGTTCATTCGATCAAATCTACATGTGGTGGCAGGTTTGGGGATGATGGAATGTAAAGGTTCACTAAAGGGATAGAGAACTGAGGAGAGCCATGTGTACAGGGAAACCTAGACAGTCTTGAGAAAGACAGAAGCCTGAGTCTTTAAAGGCAGAAGAAGCTTGAGCCCCACAAAAAAAAAAAAAAGGAGGAAAATGGGGACACATTTCTTTAGCCTATTCATTGTATGTTATCACCTTAAGCAATGGAAATGGAGAGAGAAGAGGTAGCACGCAAGAGAGCAGAAGTGAGCAACCACCCCCTGAGCTAAGCCATCCTTCTTTCACCATAAAAGAAGATCACAGGCTTCTACCTCACTTTCCAGCATTTTGCCTGCCCTGAGAGTCTCCTTTGTCTCTCCTTTCCCAGGCCAAGAGACCCAGACAGAGCTGCCTAAGGCCTGGATCAGCTGCCCAGAAGGCACCAATGCCTGTCGCTCCTACTGCCACTACTTTAATGAAGACCGCGATTCCTGGGTTGATGCAGATGAGTGAGGAGAGCCGTGTGGGGAAGGGAGGCTCATGAAGTTAGGGGCAGCTGCCACTTCCCAGTGTGCTCAGTGGCATCGATGAGATAAGACTGATCATCTCGCTAACCCATCACTGGCCCCAAAACTTTCCAATCTATGTTGTGCTGTCATCCTGCACATTCTCAGCACAGAGATGCTGGGAATAAGCGACGGCATCATCAGGAACATTTCTGTACTGTCCTTTTTCTGCCACAACCCCTGGGAGGACCCAGTTTATGCCTCAAACCATCCTCCTCCATTGAGTGCTCCATTTTCCTCCCCACCAGCTCTACCACCAGAACATGCATTCAGGCAACCTGGTGTCTGTGCTCACCCAGGCCGAGGGTGCCTTTGTGGCCTCACTGATTAGAGAGAGTGGCACTGATGACTTCAATGTCTGGATTGGCCTCCATGATCCTAAAAAGATCAGTTTGCAGCTTCTTTATCTCTAAATTATCATATTTGAGAAGGAAAAGGGGCAAGCAATGTCTGGCCCCTCAAGCAACAGCTATCACCATTTTCTGATAAAAGCAATGTCTCTATAGATCCTACAATATCAGAGACAGGTAGGTTTACTGGAGGTGGTTAGAGAGATAAGCTGAAGGCTAAACCTCCTGGGTGTTCCAGGAATTCATGAATAATCTCATTCTGTCATGTTCTAGCAAACCACCTTTATGTATTGCATCTTACCTGTTCTGATATTGTCTGTGTTGTGAGAGAACCCTTTGCAGACTACATAGAAATGGAGACTTAGTGGAACAGAATCTACTGCTGGCATTTGGGAACCTGGTGCTCTACTAAATACTATGTCAACTACTAATGTGTTGCCAATGTGATGCTGGATTGTGAGGGTTGTGAGTCTCAGGAAAGAAAAATCAGGAACCATTTTCTGTAATGGGCTTTTGTGAGTCTTTCTATCAAATTCAGAACACTTATTGTTTGGTGGAACACAGGGAGGGAGTTAGACATTCCAGAAAAGGAGAAGCCTAGACAAAATAAGACGAAATGATATGATATTCAGGGAGATAACAAGGTTTATTCTTGCCGTATGTCATGGTCTGTTCCTGAGTGTGCACACAGGCCTATCACTTTCTGAGTGACCACTGTCCCTGTTCTGGCCCTTCCCCATCTAGAACCGCCGCTGGTACTGGAGCAATGGGTTCCTGGTCTCCTACAAATCCTGGGACATTCGAGCCCCAAGCAGTGTCAGTCCTGGCTACTGTGCCAGCCTGATTTCAAGTTCAGGTGAGAGGAAGAAAACCCACCCACCCATTTCCATCCTCTCCTACTTAGCTCTCAGGATGGACGTGGGGATGAGGATAGAGGAAAGGCAAGCTCCTCATCCAGGAAATGGAGAAGTGTTCCCTCTTGTTTCTTGTCCTGAGTCCTGGAGCCAGGAGGGGCCACACTGCTTCTGGTCCTCATAGTCTGACTTTTCTTATTTGCCTGCAGAATTCAAGAAGTGGAAGGATATGCCTTGTGAGGCAAAGTTCTCCTTTGTTTGCAAGTTCAAAAACTAGAGACAGCTGAAAAACCGATGTCTAGAACTGTTCCTGCAATTAATCTGGATTCAAAACTTAAACTGGACCATCGCTCCAACTCAGTCCACACCCTCTCTTCCTTGCTGAGTTTATATTGCTGACCTTCAGTACCTTTCCCCTCCTACTCTTTTGATCCCTAAAACAGAGAAAATAAACATGTTTTCCCCCATTTTCTTATTGTTTGTTTGCTATTTTCACAGCTAATTTCTGGGAGATTGGTTTGGGAGTGATTATAATACTCTACAGCTTGCTTTGGCCCAGCCGCTTTTTAAAACTCCATCCACATATCACACATGTTAGGTTTATGAACATGTGACTTTGCTTACAACAAGGTTAAGAAGATAAAGATTTTACCTACAACCCACATACATGCATGCCCCAGAGATATTGTGGGTTAGACTCCAGATGACCATAATAAAGTGATACTGTAATAAAGCAAGTTACACAAAGTTTTTGGTTTTGCAATGCATATACAAGTATGTTTATACTATACTGTAGTCTCTTAAGTGTGAAGTAACATTATATTTGAAAAAATAATGTGCATGCCTTAATTAAAAACACTTTATTGCTAGAAGAAAATGCTGAAGAAGTGATCATCTGAGCCTTAAAATATCTCTTTGCTGGTGGAGCGTTTGCCTCAATCGTAGTGGTGGTTGTTGATGGTTGGGGTGTCTTTGGCAATTTATTAAAATAAGACTACAATCAAGATTACTGCATCAGTTGACTCTTCCTTCACGAAAGATATCTCTGTAGCATGTAATGTTGTTTGTTAGCATTTTACTCTTAGTAGAACTTCTTTCAAAATTAGAGTCAATGTTCTCAAACCCTGTGAGTGCTTTATCAAATAAGTTCATGTAATTTTCCAAATCCTTTGTTGCTGTTTCAACAATGTTCATAGCACCTTCTCCAGGCATAGATCTCATCTCAAAAAACCACTGCTTCTCTGTAAGAAGCAATTCCTCATCTATTCAAGTTTTATCGTGAGATTACAGCAATTCAGTCACATCTTCAGGCTCCATTTCTAATTTTAGTTCTCTTGTTATTTCCACCTCATTGACATTGCCATCCTACACTGAATTCTTGAACCCCTCAAAGTCATCCATGAGGGTTGGAATTAACTGCTTACAACTTAATGTTGACATTTTGACCTCTTCCCATGAATCACAAATGTTCTTAATGACATCTAGAATAGTGAATCCTTTCCAGAAGATTTTCAGATCCATCAGAGGAATCACTATCTATGGCAGCTATAGCCTTACAAAATGTATTTCTTGGTTATTAAGTCTTGAAAGTTGACTTACTTCTTAATACATGGGCTACTGAATGGATGTTGTGTTAGCAGGCATGAAAACAACATTAATCTACTTGTATATCTCCATCAGAGCTCTTGGGTAACCAGATGTATTGTCAATGAGATTTTTTTTTTTTTATTTCAGGGTATTATGAGGGTACAAACATTATGGTTACACTTTATGTATTTGCCTCACCCAAGCAAGGTTTAAAGGCATGCCCTTCCCCACTGCAATGCTCCCCGTGTCCTTTAATTGCGGATTTACCCCACCCCCACATCCCCCTAGTCCCTGGAGAGTATTACTGTCATGTGATTACCCTAGTGTTGATCAGTTAGTACCAATTTGATGGCGAGTACAAGTGGATTATTAAAATTTGGTATATGTATACAATGGAATATTACTCAATCATAAGAAATGACAGTGATCTAGCACCTCTTATACTTTCCTGGATTAAATTTAAGACCATTATCCAAAGTGAGGCACCACAAGATTGGAAGAATGGGCTCCACTTGTCAATGAGATTTTTAAAAAATCTTTTTTTCTGAGTAGCAAGTCTCAACAGTGGGCTTAGAATATTCAGTAAACCTTACTGTAAACAGAAATGCTGTCATTCAGGCTTTCATGTCACCACCTTCATCAATGATCTTAGCTAGATCTTCTGAGTAACTTGCTGCAGCTTCTACATTAGCACTTGCTGCTCTGCGTTGTGCTTCTATGTTATGGAGATGGCTTCTTTCCTTAAACCTCATGAATCAACCTCTGCTAATTTCGAGGTTTTCTTCTGCAGCTTTCTCACCTCTCCCACCAGCTTTCAGAGAATTAGAGACTTCAAGCCTTGTTGTGGAATAGGCTTCAGCCAAAAGGAATGCTGTGGCTGGTTTGATCTTCTATCCAGACCACTAAAGCTTTTTCTGTATTAGCAATAAGGCTATTCTGCTTTCTTACAATTCGTGTGTTCACTGAAGTAGTGCTTTTAATTTCCTTCAAGAACTTTTCCTTTGCATTTAAAACTTGGATAACCATTTGGTGCAAGAGGCCTAGTTTTCAGTGTATCTCAACTTTTAACATCCCTTCCCAAGTTTAATCATCTCTAGCTTTTGATTTAACATGAGAGATACACAACTCTTCCTTTCACTTGAACATTTAGAGGCCATTGCAACATCATTAATTAGCCTAATTTTAACATTTTTGTGTCTCAGGGAATAGGGAGACCCAAGGAGAGGGAGACAGGAGAAACAATCAATCAGCGGAGCAGTCAGAACACTCACAACATTTATTGATTAAGTTCACCATCTAGTATGGATGTGGTTCATGGCAGCCCAAAATAATTAAAACAGTAACATCAAAGATCACTGATCAAAGATCACCATAACAGATATAATAATAATGAAAAAGTTTTAAATATTATGAAATTACTAAAATATGATTCAGAGATGCAAAATGAGCACACACTATTAAAAAAATGGTGCTGAAAGAATTGCTTTACATAGGGTTGCCACAAACCTACAATGTGTAAAAGATACAGTATCTGCAAAACACAATAAAATGAATTGCAGTGAATTTAGGTATGCTTGTATTTACATGGATCTAGTTTGAGTTACAGAAATTATTATTGCTGGTCCCTGAATGGCTGGAGTATTTGATACTCTGGAGGGATGCACACATTTGTGGTCTGGGGAGTCCACAGCTATTTTCAGTTATGCAAGATGAAGCCATGACTGTAGTGATAATTTAAGGAGAATTATCAGTCTAGAGTTCTGAATGCATTGATGGTAGAATGACTAGAGGCTCGGAGACCAGCAGCATTTGTTAAAGGGCATTCCTTGAAAAAATAAACCAATTAAATAGAATATACAGGCATACTTAATTACCTCTTTAAAAATTATATCACCAGATATAGTTAAATTCTAAGTACTGAGTGTTAATATTTTCACAAACTAGTTTTGCATACATACAATTTAGCCCATACAGGAAAAATGTCAATAATAACATTAAATGGAATTTGATAGAACAATCTAATCAAAAGGCACAGATTGTTAGTCTGAATTAAAACAACAATAACTACAATAACAAAAAGAAATATTTAACAATGTAGTATGTATAGGAGATCTGACTTAAATTCACAAAAAGATACTTGTATATTTTCTTTTAAATATTTTATAGATTTATCTCTTTAATCTAACTCTATGATCCATTTTGAATTAATTTCTATGTACAGTGTAAGAAATAGAACCGAATTGATTCTTTGGCATATTGGCCATCCAATCGTTCCAGCACCATTTACTGAAGAATATTCTTCCCCGTTGAATTTCCATAATATGCATGTCAACAAACAACTATAAATGAAAGAAATTATTTCTGTAATGTGAATTCTATATTACAGATATTTATGTTAATAGTTATGCCAGTTTCACACAATCTTTATTACTTTGGCTTTGTAGAAAGTTTTAAAATCTGGAAGTGTAAGTCCTCCAACATTGTTCTTCTTTATCAAAATTATTGTGTCTTTCTGGGCCAATATTGCTTGGCTATTCTGAATTTCCATATGAATATTAAGATTATCTTGCCAATTTCTGAAAAAAGAATAGCTGAAGCTCTGATGGGCATTGTGGTAAATCTAGAGATCAATTTGGGGAGTACTTCCACATTAATATTAGGTCTCTAGTTCATGAACATGAGATACCCTTTGTTTAGATCTTCTCAAATTTCATTTAACAATGTTTTGTACTTTCTAGGGTACAAGATTTGCACTTCTTCTTAAAATAAATTCCTTAAATTTTATTCATTTTGATATTGTAATGAAACTGTTTTCCTGGTGTCATTTTAAATAGTTCACTCTCAGCATATATTTTATCCTAGAGAATCTTTCTTGTGTGCTTGAGAAGAATGTGTATTTTGCTTGTATTGAGTAAATTATTCTATAGATGTCTGTTTGGTCTAGTTTACTTGCATATTTTCAAGTGTTCTACTTCCTTGTTAATCTTCTAAGTGTTCTATCCATTATTGACAGAGGTGTATTTAAGACTCCAGCTATTATTGTTGAATTTTCTATTTCTACCTTCAATTCTGTCAGATTTCACTTTATGAATTTTGGGTCTATGTTGTTATTTGTACATGTATGTCTATAATGGTTACATTTTTCTAAAGGATTAACCAATATATAATTATAAAGTGTTCCTCCTTTTCTCTAGTAACATGTTTTGTTTCAAAGTCTAATTTGTTGTTAAAGCAGACATGTCAATGGTTGCTATTTGCATGACATATGTTTTTCCATCCTTTACTTTCAAACTATTTGTGTCTTTGAATCTAAATCATGTCGCCTACAGAGTGCATATAATTGGATTTAATTATTGTTGTTGTCGTTTTAGTCCAGACTGACAATCTGTGCCTTTTGATTGTATTGTTTTATCAAATCACATTTAATGTTATTATTGATAGTGTTGGGTTATGGGTTGAATTGTGTCACTAAAAAAATTAATTTGTTAAAGTCCCAATATCAGTACTTCAGAATTTCACTGTATTTGGAGATGGGATCATTAAAGAGATAATTAAGTATGCCCATGTGTTTTGTTAATCTAATGTATCATTTATTTACTCATTCATTCCAGTAGTGCCATTTAACAAATGATGCTGCCCCCAAGTTTCTAGTCATTCCGCCACCAATGTATTTAGCACTCTAGACCTGACAACTCTCCTTAAATAATCACTTTAGTCATGGCTGCAATTCGTATAAGGGAGCTTTGATGTGGCCTCCACAGACTGCAAGTATGTGAATCTCTCCAGAGTACCAACTACTGAAGCCATTCATGGACCAACAATAATAATTTCTGTAACTGACATTGGGCCCATGCAAATATGTGTGATGTGAGAGAAATCTGTATGTTCTTTACCTTGTCATAAGCAAGGCCCTAATGTTCAAAATGCTTGAGTCAAACATACATATGTGAATAGAGTTTTAAAAAGTGGAAGAGCCCAAGCAAGCTCTAGAGTGCTACAATCACTCCCATGGCAAGCACGTACGGTAGGCATCAGCTGTAGAAACAGCAGACACGGAGGGCGGCAAAGTCTGGGAAAACATGTTTATTTTTATTGTTTAGGGCTCCAAAGACTGGAGTGGGTAAAGGTACTAAAGATCAGTGACACAAACTCAACAGAAAAGAGAGTCTGGATTGAGTTGGAGAAATGGTCCAGTTTAATTTTTGAATCAATAACAGTTGCGGGACCAGTTCTAGACATCCATTTTCCAAATGCCTCTAGTTTTTGAACTTGCAGATAAAGGAGAACTTTGCCTCACAAGTCTCATCCTTCCATTTCTAGAATCCTACAAGCCAAGGAGAAGAGTCAGACAATGAGGACCTGAAATAATGTGTCTCTTCCTGTCTGGGAGTCAGGACAAAAAACAAGAAGAAACACTCCTTTGTTTCCTTTATGAAGAGCTCACCTTTCTTCTCTCCCTGTCCCCAGGGCCATCCCAAGAGCTAAGTAGGAAAGAATGGCAAAAGACAGGTGGGTTCTCTTCTTCTCACCTGAACTTGAAGTCAGGCTGGCACAGTAGCCAGGACTGGCACAACTTGGGGCTCTAGTGTCCGAGGATTTGTAGTAGACCAGGGACCTACTGCTCCAATGCTAGTGGAAGTTCTAAAGGAGTAAGACCCAGAGAAGATGCAGAAGTGACTCAGAAAGAGATAAAAATACCTGGCTTGAGTGAACACTCAAAACCAAGCCAAGACATACAGCAGGAATAAATCTTATTGTCCCCATGAATATCATGCCATTTCCTTTGTTTCCTCTGTTTTACTCTAAGCTTCTCATTTCCTGAAATGTCCAACTCCCTCCCCTTGTGCCACCAAACAATAAGTATTCTGAATTTGACACACAGACCCATAAAAGCTCGTTACAGAAAGTGGTTCTCTAATTGTTCTTTCCTGAGACCCATAACCCTCACATTCAGCATACCATTGGCAGCCCATTAGTTGTTGATGTATTATTTGGTATAACACCAGGTTCCCAAATGCCAGCCATAGATTCTCCTCCACTAGTCTCTTTTTGTATAGAGTTGACAAAGGGCTCTCTTGTAACACAAATGGTAACAAAAGAGATAAGAGATGGTATATAAAGATGCTTTGCTACACGTTGACAGAATGAGTTTATCCATGCATGCCCAGGTCACCCAGTAAATTCAGCCTTCAGCTTATTTCTAACCACCAATAGACAATCTCAATATCCTGTACATATAGTATTTTTAGAGAAGTCATTGCTTTTATCAGAAAATGATATATGCTGGTGCTTGAGGGGCCAGACCTTGCCTGTTCCACTTCTGTCTCAAAGTCAATGGTTAGGGGGTAAAAGAGGCTTCAAATTGACCTTTTGGGGGTCATGGAGGCCAATCCAGACATTTAGGTGAGTTGCCCCAAGACCACGCAACTGTAGAGCCACCAGTGTGGAAGCCGAGCAACAGAGGGCTATAGATAAGAGACTCCAACCCATGAGAGCTGCTGCGTGGGTTGAGCCCTGCAAAAGCCATGGAGGACCAAACCCCACCCCAGTATGTGTGGTAGGTGGGACTTGGAGCCAAAGAAGATTATTCTCAAGCCTCATGATTTAATGTTGTTTTCCTTGTTGAGACTTAGTCTTATTTAGGACTTGTTTTTCTGTTTTTGGAATGGGAGTGTCTATCCTATGCCTGTACCACTGTTGTATTTTGGAAACATATAACTTGTTTGATTTAATAGATTCACAACTGGAGAGGAATTAACTCAGAATGAATAATACCCTGAGTCTCACACATGTTTGATTTTGATAGTATTTAGATGAGACACTGGATTTTAGACTTTAAAGATGACACTAGAATGAATTAAAACCTTTGGGGATATGAGATGGAATGAAAGTATTTGTGTGTGAGAGAAGTACATGAGTTTTGGGGAGACAGAATATCATGGTTTGAATGTTTTTCCCCTCCAAAATTCATGTTGAAATATAATTGCCATTGCAACAGTATTAAGAGATGTGACAGTTATGTGGCAATTAGGCCGTGAGAGCTCCAAACAACTTCCTCTTCCCTGAACACACACACACACAGACACACACACACACACACAAACACACACACACACACACAAACACACACACACACACACACACACACAGGTCTGTAGTGCTAGTGTATGTAAAAGACAAATTAACTTCTAGAATCAGGATTGGGGGGGCTTGGTGTCTTAAATTTATTCCCTTGTGAAGTTCTTCTTGTGGGGCCTCTGTGGTCTTGACCAATGGGTGGTATATATTAAAATATGTGAGACCTCAGAGAGCTGAATGGGTTGAATGTGGATATAACTAAACAGAGGGAAGTCAGCAGTATTGCTGAGCTATGGAAATCACCCTGAAGCAAAACTACTATGTTTCAATCTAGTTCCGACACATAGTAGCTGTTTCATCTTGGGAAAGTTACCTTAGACCTTCTCTTAACTTCAATTTCATCGAATGTTAAACATGCTTTCTATTAGTGTATATATATATATATAATCAAATTGCAATGGGGATTAAATGGGTTCCTATCTACTAAGCATTTAGAGTCATGCCTAGCAGAGAGGGCATGTGATAAAAGTTTGTGTAAAATGAACTAGAGCTTTCTTTTGCAGCAGGAGAGACTAAGGTATAAGTGGGTTTCCTGACGTTTGCAGAGCACAAGCAGACCCCGGCAAGTCCTCAGTCCACTTGCACTTCTTCAGCTCCTTTCTTCTCTAGTCTAACGTTTGCAAACTGACGTTTCCATGCTTGCCAAAGATTTACGTAAAAGAAATTATCTTTCTATAGTAGGTCTAAAATATCTATTATTAATACATGAATGGAAAGCAGGTGATGGTCAATAGCACCAAACAGCAGCCATAGCCTTGAAACTTCCTAAGCCTTATTGGAGGCTTGTCAATAAATTGCCCCACTTTGGAACATATTAACACTGGTATCTAGGATACTGCTTTCCGTCTATGACAAAACTTCATAAGGAAACATGATGAGAAAATGATTATGATGGGAATATGATGAGAAATGAGCTTCTTGGAACCTTGTAAAACTAGGTCTTAGGAGAGGACCTTGAGGATCCTGAGGACAATGAGATAAGTCTTCCAGGGATGGGAAATATGGCTTCTGTGAAAAATTTATCACTTTGGAACCAAAGTGACTGTCACTAATGTTATCAGTTTTATTACCTAGCATGTGGAATTTAGCAAGCCATATATGTAAGCAATAAGGATAACTATCTCGGTTGGTATACAAATATTGGAGGCAATAAAGATTTTTATGAGAGAACTATGTAAATTATTTGTTTTAAATCTCTCTTTTATACTGTGCTAGCTACAATGTATTCTATTGTTTATTTTTAAGTATTTGATTTTTTTTACCTGAAAAGTTGATCCTTGTTTGAAGTCTTCTTGAAGTATAGAAGACCTCTCATATTTTAAAAAGATTCTGCCCCAATGTATTTCTTGGTTATCATTTTGTAATAATTATTTTTTGTCATTTTTTGCAAGATAAACCTGTCATGATACCAAATAGTCTGAACTCCTCCCTACTGCATCCTTTCGTAAGTTTGAAGGATATGACTCACTCTCTTATTTGTAGGGGAAAAAAAGACACCTTTAATAGGTTTAAGCTTTCTGAGAAAGCATAACTACTTTTTAGTAAATGCAGAAATAAATTAGAGTCATTTAACAAACACATATAAACCTGCCAGTCAGAATAAATAATGTTAACCTTTGTCATCTTTTTAAAAATTATTAGTTTTATAAAAAAATTATTATAAATTCTTCAGGCAAACACTTTGGTAAATTTTTCTTTATATTCCGTATATATGTGATGACGCAACAAAAAGTCTCTTGCCAGAATCTGGCAACTTGATTTTGCACTTTCTCTCAAGAAATGGGAGAGAATAAATTTGCATTTATTGGAATTTGCCAAGTCTCAGATACTCTTTTGTAGCACACAAAATGGCCATCAGATAAATGAAAAAATGCTGAATATGACTAATCATTGGGGAAATGCAAATAAAAACCACAATGAGATATCACCTTACTTCAGTTAGAATGGCTATTATTAAAAATAAAAGACACAAACACTCATGAACATGTGAAGAAAAGGAAAATCTTAAACACTATTGGTAGGAATGTAAAATAGTACAGCCACTATGGAAAACAGGATAGAGATTTTTCAAAAAAAACAATAAAAATAGAACTAACATATGATTCAGCAATCCCACTGGGTGTTTATTCAAAGTAGGATAAATCTGTATACCATGGGATACCTGCACTTGCATGTTTATTGCAGCACTATTCGCAATAGCAAAGATATGGCATCAAAGTGTCCATCGATGGACAAACGGATAAAGAAAATGTGGCACATACACACAATGGAATACTCCTAGGCCATAAAAAGGAATGAATTCGTGTGATGTGTACCAACATGGTTGGAACTACAAGCCATAATGTTAAGGGAAATATGACAGTCACAGAAAAACAAATATCCCATGTTTTCACTCATGTGGGAGCTGAAAAAGTTGATTCATGGAAGTAGAAAGTAGAATGTTAGATGCCAAAGGCTGGGAAGGGTGTGTAGGTAAGCGTTGCAGGGGATGAAAAGGGATCGATCGATGGATGCAAACATACAGTTAGATAGAAGATACATTTTCTAATGTTCTATAGCAGAACAGGTTGACTACAGTCAGCAATAATGTGTGATCTATATAAAAGAAGCTAGAAGAGAGGAATTGAAATGTTCCTAACACATACGAATGATAAATACTCAATGTGATGAATACCCAAAAATACCCTAACTTGATAACTACTCATTCTGTGCATGTATCCTATAATATGTAAAATATTACATATCAATAAAGGGTAAAATAAATAAAAAAGATTGATTTGCCTTATCCGAGGAGAGATTTTTTGGCAATTTTGAATTTCCATATGCATATTAATAAAAATCTGTCAATTTCAGCAAAAAGAACACTTGAGACTCTAATGGGGATCGTGGTAAATCTATAGATCAATTTGGGGAGTAACTCCACTTTAAATATTAGGTCTCTGATCCATGAACACAAGATACCTTTTCATTTACTTAGGTCTTCTCTAATTTTATTTAACAAAGTTTTGTGCTTTTTAGTATACAAGGTTTTACTTGTTTTTTAAAATAAATTCCTTAAAAAATGTATACTTTTTGATATTATTGCAATGACATTGTTTTTCTTCATTTTAAACTGTGTGTTGCATACATGTGGTTTCCCATAGAGAATGTTTTTTAGTGTGCTTGAGAAGAATGTGTATTTTAGTGGCGTTAGGTGAAGAATTCTGCAGATGTCTGTTTAGTCTAGTTGATTTAGAATATTTTCAAGAGTTCTACTTCCCTGTTGAACATCTTAGTGTTCTAACTATTATTGAAAGTGGTGTATTGAAGTTTCCAATTCTATATCTATTTCTCCCTTCAATTATATTAGTTTTTGCTTCATGTATTTTGAGGCTACTTAGCTATATGTACATGTATGTGTATAATCATAATAATCTTTTAAAGCTTAACCACTTTATCATTATAAAATGCTCCTCTTCTTCTTTAGAAACATTCTTTTTATTTTACATTCTAATGTCTGATGTTAGAACAGACACTTCAGTGTTTATATGGTTGCCATTTGTATGATACATCCTTTTCCATCCTTTTCCATTCAAGGAATTTGTGTCCCTGAATAGAAGTCATATCTCCTGTAGATAACATATTGTCAGATCTT
>NW_012155618.1:578873-585551 GCF_000956105.1 Propithecus coquereli | reverse complement strand
ATCCTAGAACTCTGGGAGACCACGGTGGGAGGATCACTTGAGCTCAGGAGTTCTAGACCAGCCTGAGAAAGAGCAAGACCTCGTCTCTACAAAAAATAGAAAAATTAGCCTGGTGTGGTAGGGAGCACCTATACTCCCAGCTACTCTGGAGGCTGAGGCTAGAAAATTGCTTGAACCCAGGAGTTTGAGTTTGCAGTGAACTATGATGATGCCACTCCACTCTACCCATGGGACAGAGTAAGACTCTGTCTCAAAAAAAAATAAATAAAAAAGGCAAGTTCTTCACTTCCATTCTAAACACCACGCTTTGGATATGGAGATAGCAGATACAGAAGTCAGCAAAATCTGGGAAAACATTTTTATTTGCTTTGTTTAGGGCTTCAAAGACTGGGATGTGTAAGGTACTGAAGGTCAGTGATGCAACTCAGCAGGGAAGATAGGGTCCGGATTGAGTCGGAGAGATGATCCAGGTTAATTTTTAAATTGTAATAATTGCAGGACCGGTTTTAGACATGTAATTTCCAGTTGCCTCTAGTTTTGGAACTTGCACACAAAGGAGAACTTTGCCTCACAATTCTCATCACTCCATTTCCTGTATCCTGTGAGCCAAAGAGAAGAGTCAGACTGAGAGGACCAGAAAGAAGGTGGCCTCGCCTGGCTCTAGGACTTAGGACAAGACACAAGAGGAAACACTCTTCGATTTCTGGAAGGGGGAGCTCACCCTTCCTCTATCCCCATCCCCAGGTACACACCCAGAGCTAAGTAGGAGAGGCTGGAAAAGATGGGGGTATTCTCTGCCTCTCACCTGAGCGTGAAGTCAGGCTGGCACAGTAGCCAGGACTGACACTGCTTGGGGCTCCACTGGCCCAGGATTTGTAGGAGACGAGAGACCCACTGCTCCAGTGCCAGCGGCGGTTCTAGATGGGGAAGGGCCAGAACAGGGACGGCAGTCACTCAAAAAGGGAAGAAACACCTGGCCTGTGCGCACACTCAGAAAAAAGCAAAAATATACAGCAAGAATAAACTTGTCCTCCTGAATATCATACTATTTGCTCTGACTTTGCTGTAAGGTTTTTTTTATCCTGGAACATCCCCCTTACACCCTATTCCACCAAACAAGGTATTCTGAATTTGATGCTGAGAACCACAAAAGGCCTCACAGAAAGCGATTCTTGATTGTTCTTTCCTGAGGCCCACAGCCCTGACTAACCAGCATACCACTGGCAGTGCATTAGTCATCAATATGTTATTTACAGTAATACCAGGTTTTCAAATGCCAGCCATAGATTCTCTTATACTAGTCTCCATTTCTACATAGCCTGCAAAGGTCTCTCTTACAATACAGACAACAACAAAATAGGTAAGAGGTAAGAGGTGGTACATAAAGGTGCTTTGATAAAAGTAGACAGAATAAATTTATCCATGAAGGAAATTCAGCCTTCAGCTTATCTCTAACCACCTACAGTGAAACTCACTACCTGATACATTATAGGATCTATGAAGAGGTTGCCTTTATATATTAAAAAATGATAAAAACTGGTACTTGATGTGCAGACTTTTCATGTCACTCTTTCCCCTCTAACCTGATGATTAAGAGGTAAAAGAGGCTGTAAACTAACCTTTTTGGGGTCATAGAGGCCAATCCAGACATTGTAGTCATCAGTGCCACTTTCCTTAATCAGGGAGGCCACAAAGGCGCCCTCGGCCTGGGTGAGCACAGACACCAGGTTGCCCGAATGCATGTTCTGGCAGAAGAGCTGTTGGGGAAGAAAACGGAGCACTCAATGGAGGAGGATGGTTCGAGGGATATACTTGGTTGCCCCCGGTATATATACAGTATATTTCACTGTAGGTTGTGGCAGAAAAAGGACAGCACAGAAATGTTCCTTATAAAACTGTCACGTATCTGCGCTGGGAACGTACACGATGACAGCACAACATAGATTGGAAAGTTTGGGGGCCGGTAATGGGTTAGCGAGGTGATCAGTTTTATCTCATTGAAGCCGCTGAGCACACTGGGAAGTGGCAGCTGTCCCTAGCTTCACGAGCCTCCCTTTCCCACACTGTTCTCCTTACTCACATCTGCATCAACCCAGGTCTCAGGGTCTTCGTTAAAGTAGTAGCAGTAGGAGCGATAGGCATTGGTGCCTTCTGGGCAGCTGATCCGGGCTTTGGGCAGCTCTATTTGGGTCTCCTGGCCTGGGAAAGGAGAGACAAAGGAGACTCTCAGGGCAGGGAAAGGGGAAGTTGGAGCTTCTGAGTTTCATTTGTAGAAACACAAGGATACAGGAGGTCACAGAGTAATTGATCACTTTTGCTCTCCTGCATACTACCTATTTTCTGTCTTTGTTTCCTTTGCTCAAGGCAAGATCACACAAGGAACAGGCAGAAGAAATGTGTACCCCCATTTTCCGCCTTCATTTCTGGGCTCAAGCATCTTCTGCCTTTAAGGAACAGTCTTCTGCCTTTCTCAAGCCTGTCTTGGTTTCCTTACACACAGACTCTCTCAATCCTCTACCCTTTTAGTGATTCTCTTTATGAAAACATCCCCAAACATGCCATCATAGACCGATTTAATCAGATCAACTAATGCCAACTCCAGTGGTCACTAACAAAGATTCATTTTAAATTACGTCTCAAACTCCCAAATGAGGTGAGGATGTATATAACTGAAATGAGATCAGCAAGAAAGATCACTGAACAACACAAAACGATACTTGAAGTTGACTCTGCCTCTTTTTAAGTGGAAGGATACACATGGGAATGGAGTGAAGCCTTCACGGCTGGAGGTGGGTGGTTGGTGGGGAGAAGATCTCACCTTGGCTCAGAGACAGGAACGTCAGGCAGCAGAGGAGGATCAAGCATGAGCTGGTCTGAGCCATGCTGAACAGCAGTGAATTTCTTGCTTAAAGAGCAAATCGGCAATCTCTGTAAGAGAACACAGGGAAGAGGTAGAGGGAAAGGCACTCATAACCTTCCTTATAGCTTCCACTCTAAATTCCTGTGAGCGGGAAGGCCCTCTGAGAAACACACATGCCAAAATATTTCCCTAGTGGTTTGGGGATTATACAGACTAAGTAACCCCAAATCAGCTATGGTCCTGCATAAGTTTCATTACTACTGCAAACTTACAGGAAATTACTCTGCATCTTCCCCGAGGTAAAAGGATGAGCAGATGTTAGAGATGCCCTCCTCCTGTAAAGTCCACTTACCTGTGGGCTGGGTCTGAGGTGGCTTGTCAGGCCAGGCAGTGGTAGGGCTTTTATAACAGGACCTGAGAGAAGGGTCAAAGCCTTTAATCAAGGGGTGGGGTTAGAAGTCAGGGGTAGAGGGTCTACACAGGGCACTGACAGGAAGAGATTCTGGTACCAGGTGTAGCCTTTTCCTGGCACAGCTTGGGAGTGGTCACAAATGACATTTATCTTCCTGCGACAGGTTGGCAAACTATCCAAGTCCAAGGCCGGCTTTGTCTTTCCTCAGCGGCAACCAGATGCCTTGTTCCCGTGACCCTCAGGAGCCCTGCAAGGAGCAGAGAGAAGAAGAATTCCTTCTACTCCCTGTAAATATGGAGTCCTGTCTTCGTTGTTAGTCATGGGTAGGGGTGAAGGAGGAATCAACTGATTCCAAATGATTAAGTACTATTTGCTGGTAGGTTTAGGTCATTCCTCCATTTCTTTTCAGGCTCAGGAACCTCTCAAGATCTACTTCAAGGGGCAAGCATTAGTAGTTACATAAATTTAAACTAACATGTCAAGCAAAATTTGACCATAAGTGGCTAGCATGATAGAGATGTTCTCAGAGTCCAAGCAGGAGGGAACTATAGGGAACTGATGCCTAAAGGAAGCTCCAAGTAGCTGGATATGAAGTTAGTTTTCAGTGAAGTTTCTGCTGTGAAGTGAATGGTTATTGAGAAATTACAGACTAGGTGGTGGAATTAAACACTTACCAAAATCACCGTGAAATATCCATTCTGATTCAAGGGAAAAAAGAAAATCTCAAACAATAACAAAAAAATAGGATGGTATAAAGCTAGCCTAAATATTCACAGAAATAGAGATGAGTGCATCAATTTGGGTTAATGGATAAATAAAATATTTTGAAGTACTAAACAGAAGTTAAATTAACTAAGCTAAATCTCTATATAAACATGGTCTCATTTCAAAAACATAACGTTGCAAACAATCAGTAGAAGAATTTACAAACTAATAATATTCATATATGATTTTAAAAGACTGAGACTAACTCTATACATTATTTATCTATTCTCATGTAGCTTAAAAATAAAAAATCTGAAATAAAATACATTATAAAAAATGTATCATAGTATTTGCCTGGAGATTTTGTAGTGTTATTTTTTCTTTAAACTAACGATTTTAAACATGATAACAAAGGCTAACATTGTTTAGTCTAACCGGAAGGTTTAAATGTGTTTGTTGAATTACCTTAATTTATATCATAATTTTCTAAAAATAATTATGCAAAAAGATATAGATTTTTTTTCTAAAAATAAGAGATTCAGTTATATTACTCAGAGTTACCAAAGGATGCAGATGGGAGGAGTCCAATATGCTTAGCACAATGACAGGTTTATCTTGTCAAAAATAAACAAGGAATTATATTTACACAATTAATCTTCTGCAGTATAATTTTTTTCAACATGAGAGTTTTTCTTTACATCAAAAAGACTTCAAACAAGCAAGTACTTTTCAGGAACAAAAACTCTAATTCTTTAAAATACATGAATGAACACATTGTAGATAGCATGATATGAAAGAGAGAGAGGTTTCAAACAAAAAATAATTATCACAGTTCTCTCATCAAAATCTTTATTGCCCCCAATAACTGTATACTCATTTAGATAATTACCCTTCTTGCTTACATATGTGACTGGCCAAATTCCACATGCAAGGTAATAAAATTAGGACATTTACTGATAAGGTCCTTTGGTTCCAAAGTGATGCTTTTTTTAAGGTGGCCATATTTCCCGCTCCTCAGGATTTATGTCATTGTTCCCAGGATTCTAAAGGTCCTGTGCCCTGAGCGAATTTTACAAGGTTCTGAGAAGCTCATTTCAAGGCTTTCCCATCATGTTCCCTCTGCTACTCTTCTCATAGATGGAAAGGAAGATGCTGGATATACAGTGTTAATGTGGGCGATAAATTGATAAGCCTCAATAAGGTTTAGGAAGTTTTAAGGCTACGGTAAATGTTTGGTGCTACTGACCATTTTCCAGTAGCCATTCCCTGCTTTTAACCCTTGTAATAGAGATTTTAGATTTATTATAGAGAGAAAATCTCTCTCTTGTTTTAATCCATGGCAGAGATGTGATAACAGACTGTGTGCAGACATTACATTGGAGAGAAAAGGATCTGAAGAAGCACAAAATGTACTAAGGACTTCCCATGGTTTGCCTGTGCTCTGCAGATGTAAGGGAACCTACTTATCATCATGCTTTTGCTTCACAGGAAAGCTCTAGTTTATTCACCACGAACTTTTATCACATGCTTTATATGCCAGGCACTATTCCAAATGCTTAAGAATTAATAGGAAGCCTTTTAGTTCCCATGACAACTGGATAATATAGGTGCTCTCAGGAGCCATATTTAACATATGAAGAAATTAAAGGTAAGAGAAGAACTGAATAAAGCCTTCTGCTTAATCCCCCTGATCAAACAGCTACTATGTATTGGAGTTAGATTCAAACACAAGCGGTTTTGCTTTAGGGTCATTTTCTTATCTCAACAAAACTTGCTGACATGTTATTCTACCTGTCTGCACATTCATCCCATTCAGCTCTCTGAGATCTGACTCAATTCAGTCCGTAACCTACCCATTCATCATGGCCATGGGATAAGGACCCACAAGAGCTTCAAAAGGGAATAAATTTAAGACACCAGTCGCCCAATGTTTAGCCCAAAAGTTAGTTTGTCTTTTGTATACACTGGCACCGCAAACATGGGAGCGTGTGTTTCGAAAAGTGGGAGCTGTTCTTTATATCCCTCATGGCATAATCACCACTTAACAACCCCAGTTTTAATAATATTAGAAGATTAATTAAATTTCAACATACATTTTGGAGGGTACAAACATTAAAATCATAGAATTTGGCCTCGGGCACCCCAAAACTCATGTACTTCTCTCATACAAAAAAAATTTCGTTTCATCCCATAGTCCCCAAAGTCCTAACTGAATCTAGCTAGCATCATCTTATAAATCTAAGGTTCAGCATGTGGGAGTGAGGGGAAACTTCCCTTTCCCCGGAAAGTTCGCTGAAAGATCAACTAACAAGGCAGATTAATAAGAGGAAGAGGTTTATTTACCACGCGCATGGGGAAAATCATAGAGTGATTACCCAATATCCTAATGGGATCTAGACATTTTTATACACACCTTTTAGAGGGGAGGAGGACATGAGGCATATAAATAATTCTGTTTAGGGGCAATAAATGATTGCTTGGGAGAATCAATGGATGGGGGAAACAGATTGACTTATAAATTAACCTGAGAGGCTGGTATTATGTTTAAAATGATTTGAACCATGTCTGGTTGCATTCTTGATCTTCCTTCCTGAAATGTATTTAGGCAACAAGGAGGGGAGGGAAGTTGATTCTTCTTTTTGATGAGTCCATCTGGTTACACAGCTGGAGGGAAAGCCCTTTCCAATGTCTGTAGATCTTG
>NW_012155618.1:576759-578418 GCF_000956105.1 Propithecus coquereli | reverse complement strand
CCCTAGTGGGTAATGTCTGTGGTGACACCACCCTTGTATCAATTCTCTATTTGAGCCCCTTGACTCTCTGAGGTATCCTTTAAAATGTAGGTGCAGGCAGCCATGCCTCCCATAGCTCCTACACTCTGCAAGCCTGAAGAATTAGCACCCTGTGGACACTGCCTAGTCTTACAGCCTGTACCTTCTGGAGTGTCAGCCAGAGCCGCATCTAAACTCATTTGAACCACTTCTGATATGGCAGAAGAGTGCAGTTCAGGAATGCAGGCATCAGGGACTTGAAGCAGCCCTGGGAAGTGAGCATCAAGGTCTCTAGGGCTCACAAGGCCCCTCTTTTGATATCTTTCTGTTCCCCAGGCATTGACATTCTGGGCCTCTGATGGGAGGGGCAGCACCAATAATAAAATGCCTTCAGGCTCATTCTTCCTTTGTCTTGGTGAATAGCAGCTGGCTTCCCTCTATCCATACTAACCTCCTTATCAAAAGATCTCTGGCTGCATCCTAAGTTTCTTCTAAATATGCCTTTTCTTTCTTTAAAATAAAACCAGAATAAGAATTTTACCTTTTGCTTTCCTTTTCAATATAAATTCCATCTTCAAGTTGTTTCACTCTTCTCAAATTTTACTACAAGCTGGTAAAAAAAAAAAAAAAAACACACCAGCACCCTGGACATTTTGTCACTTAGATATTTATTCCACCAAATATCCTAGTTCTGCTAGGCTTAAAGAATTCACCCTCTCCAAACTTCCATCCAAACCTCCTATAAAATCCACCCCTCTCCTCTTCCTAGGGGTGTATTAGACATATAGCCTTTGCCAGACCCCTAGGGAGATAAAGGAATGAATGGAATGCAAGGGGGGAACTTACTTTCCTTATGCCACCCATTCCTTTGAAAAGAATTTATTTACTCCCCCAAGAAAAACCCTCTATGAAACTCAAGGCTCTCCCCTTTTCTCTCACAGATTCTTTTTTCCACCTCCACCCATCTGCACCCTGTTCCTGAAAATAAACCACATTTTTCTACACATGAGGCTTTGTCTCTCTCTCTCTCCTCCCGACCTAATGGTTTATGGTTCATTGATTCTGCCTTTCACAAAATATTGAGACATGAAGACAATTCTGCTAAGTTCTTTGCCACTTTGTGACTAGGATGGCCTTTATTACATTGTGTAGTATCATGCTCCTTATTCCTATCTGAGACTCATCAGAATTACCTCTACCATCCATATTTCTAACAAAATTTTCTTTGAAGCTACTTAAGTAATCTTTAAGATGATTTAGGTTTTGCCTATAGCTTGACGACAGAAAAAAAAGACCAAACTCTGTGAAATAATTTTAAAGAGATTTACTCTAAGCCAAATTTGAGGACCATGACCTGGAGCCACACCCAAGAATCCTTGAGCAAGTGGACTCGGTGTGGCTGGGTTATAGTTTGGTTTTATACATTTCAGGGAGACAGGGGTTACAAGTAAAGTCATAAATCAACATGAGGGAAGTATACATTGGTTTGGCCCGAAAAGGTGGGCCATCTCCTAGCAGGGGCTTACAGGTTGGTTATAGGTGAGTTTAAGTGGGATCTAATCAAATTAAAAAGCTTCTGTACTGCCAAGGAAAATATCATTAGAGTGAATAGACAGCCCACAGAATGGGAAAAAATATTTG
>NW_012155618.1:566368-575814 GCF_000956105.1 Propithecus coquereli | reverse complement strand
AGATTTGTTGTGGACCTGCAGATAACTTGAGGACCTGCAGGTTTGTCTTGTATACCCTTAGGCTTGTTAGTGGGTTACAAAGGATGTCTCCAAGAAGGGGAGGCTCATGATCAGGCATGTCTGACCTCCCTCCTCCTGGCAGGCAATTTAGTTTTGGGATATCCCTTTGGCCAGGAGGGGTTCCATTCAGTCAGCTGGTGGGGGGTGAGCCTTATAATTTTATTTTAGTTCACAAGCTTACCTGTTGTGAGCCCTTACAAGAATAGCCCTTAATGTTTTGTTCATGTCAATGTAGGCTTTTTCTAGCCTGTTCCTCCAAACTCTTTCAGACTCTGCCCATTACCCAATTCCAAAGATGATCTGCATTTTTAGGTAGACCTCCTTATCAGCAAGGTTATGAAGGCCCCCTTGGCCTGGGTAAGCACAGACACCGGGTTTCTCAAATGCATGTTTTGGCTGTAGAGCTGTTGGGGGAGAAAATAGAACACTCAATGGAGGAGGTAGTTTTGAGAGATATACTGGGTCTTCCCAGAGTATGTGGGAGGAAATGGATAGCACAGAAAAGTTTCCCATGATTCTGTCAGTGACTACCAGCAACTCTGTGCTGTTAATGTGCAGAACGGTAAGACAAAGTAGAGGGGAAATATTTGGGCCGGTGCAATAGGGAGGTGCTCAGTCTTATCTCATTTAAGCCACTGAGCACACTGGAAAGTGGCAGCTGTCCCTAACTTCAGGATCTCGGGCTGCCCTCGTGAATCCAGTCTCTAGGCCCACTCAAGTATACCTACTTAATAGGTCCCAATGTCAGATTGGCACGCATTGACCCAGGCTCCAAGCCAACCCCAGAGACCCATGCACCAAGTCACGCTGACTGAGGACTCCAGCAGCAAGCCCACCAATAGACCAAGCCAGATGGCCTGCCCAAAACCAGGCTGACTGATGAAGGGCTTTGTCTGTTGAAACAAGTCTGTAAAGACTGGAATAAATGCCTACTTATTCAAAAGGTCAAAACCAGTAAGGCTACAAGCATCATGAACAATCAGGGAAACATAACATCACCAAGGGAACAAAATAAAGCACCAGTAACCAAATATAAATAGAATTTTACTACAATATGAGCTATTTGATCAAAAAAAATTAAAAAATGAAAATATTTTTTAAAATAAATAGAATTTTACAAACTGCCTGACAGAGAATTTAAAATAATTGTCTTAAAGAAAACTAGTGAGCTTAGTGAGAGAATACACATAGACAACTGAAGGAAATTGCCTGAAAGTCTGAGTTTACAGGGGCCAGCCTGGTTCTACAGCAAACCTTGAACCTATGTCTGCATGGATTAGCCAGGCACGGGGATGGACCAGGTGTCTGGGTCCATTAAGACGGGCCTGAAGCCTCAGTTTCTAGGAACTATCCTGGTGCCTGGCGCCAGAGGGACTGACCTGGAGCCTGAGTCTATGGAGGCCTACCTAGAGCCCGGGGCTGCAGGGACTGGCCTGGCATTAAGGCAGTCTGGAGTCTCAGTCCATGGGCACCTGTCTAGAGTCTGAGGATATGGGGGTCAACCTGGCTCTACATTTTACTGCGGTGAGCCTGGTGTTGAGGTCCACAATAAAGTCGAGTGCTTACTTTACTCTCCTTTCCCCAAGCATAGGGTATCTGTCTCTGTACTGTGCTGCCTGGGATGGGGGTGGGTGGGCCAGGAGGGAGGCGAATCGGGTAATGTAAAACTGTTCTTACTAACCTCTTCAATGCATCTTTTCTTACTTTTTGCTACACCCTGGTGCTGTAATCGCTCACCTGGATTCCTTAGTTCTTATGAAGGTATTTCATGTACATGGGTAGTTGCTCAAATTGCTGTTTCTGTGAGGGACAAGTGCTGTAAAGTCCTTTCCTGCCATCTTGCTGATGGCATTCTCTGAGAAGTACTGTTCTAAACACCATTAGAGCCTCCTAAGGCTGCTCATGACACATCATCAGTGACTTGGGCTAAGAAAATGTGTGGGCAGTGAATGTGTGTATTATTTGCAAAGGGGGGCAATATCCTTATCTGTCTACAACCCAAGTGCCTCCTGAGTAGGGCCTGCACCGTCACCACAATATACTGGTAGGAATGCACATTTAGTCATTTTTCCCAGCAATCTGAGTGAAGTATGGCAGAGCAAGACCCACAGAATTTTTTCCACCAACCACTTCCTCCTCCCCAGGATCTGCTATGACACTGGAACACACAAAATGTGCAAGGGCAGACTAAAAATTTTATTGTTGCTCCCTAAAGCCTCAGGCCATGAAACACAACAAAGAGGCTGAAATGAGAGTGGGGATGAGGAAAGAAAGGGAAAATCAGAATGACATGATCAGGTTTGGGGCTTATGGGAAGAATGTCACTTCCAGGGTGAATCTTCACACTGGTCCCGTGTCCATGATGAGCTGCATACCAGTCTCAGGCTGCCAACTTCCCACCTGGCCTAGTTCTTGAACTTGCAGACATAGGGTAACTTCGTATCACAGTTGTAATCTTTCCACTTCAGAAATCCTGGAGAGACAGAAGACATGAAAGGAATGGGGCTGGGAAAGCTTGCAAACCCGTTGAAGAGGTTTCCCAGGTTCTGGCTTAGGACATAGAGCCTCTCCTGCATGTTAGCCAGGGAATGGAGACACACAAAAACAAGAGATGATAGGAGATGGGAGAAGACAAACAAATATTGCTTTTCCTAGCTCAGAAAAATTCCCTGAAAGTCAGGCCCAGGAAGGGGGGAGGATGGGTGGAAAAGGCTGGGAAGAGGCGGCTTCTCTATTTCTTACCTGTGCTTTTCGACAGGCTCCCACAGTGGCCAGAGTTGGTGATGGTGGAGGGATCTTTCTCCCAGGCAAGGTAGTTGAGCAGGTCAGTGCTGCTCCACTCCCATCCACCCCCATTGGACTCAGAGCCCTGTGGAGCGGAGGAGGCAGCCAGGTGAAGGGAGCGGACACTACAGCTCTCCTTGTTGGAGATGGATGAAATCGCAATCTTTTATCTTGTAAGACTTTCAGCAAACCTGCCTTTTGCTTTGAAGGAAGATACCATCTCTATTTTCAAAGGCTCTTTACTACACAAACATTCTTGAAAGGTAAACTAAAACACACGGCAGTCAGTGCCTCCGTTTGCAAGAAGTGAAGAAACGAAAAGAGACACACGGAGAATTGTCTCTCAACTCTTCTTGGAACATTATTCTCTCCCTTAGCTGCAACACCTGACTCCCTCCCAGCATCTGGGAACTGGGTCTGCTCCTCCAGATGCTGCCCCAGAGCCCTGTATATTGGAAAGCTCTTCCTTAACTGCTTGTTCCTACTGGCAAATCCCAGCCAATAATCACAAGACCTCTTGAACTACTCAATGTAGTATGTTACTTGCTGAACAATAATTGGTGGTGCATTCGTGATTAGCCTCGGAACCTCAAAGACAGTGTCTGTTTTATACGGGGCAAAAATTGATCCTTTAGGATTCCCTCAGAACGGTATGTGCACACTCCCTGAAGCTCAGAGAACTGATTTACAAGACCTTGTGTGAGAACTGTGTAAAACACTTGACAAGAGGCAGATTAACTTCATCTGAGATCTGGCGACCTCCAAAGGACCCATCTCTTCTCTTGGCCTCAAGGACTTCCCTTTCCCTCAAACGTCCCTCAGAATCTGATCTCCAGTGCTCCTGTGGCACTTCCTGGGCTGGTACAGGGAACAAGGAGTGGGCCTGGGTGACTATGGCCACCTGAGAGGTAGAAGAGAGGGGAGGATACAAGCGCACCAGAGTAGGGTCGTGGAGCCCAATCCAGACGTATGAGTAGGTGGTCACAGTGCTCTTGACCAGGGAGGACACGAAGGATCCCTCAGCCCCATTGAGCACAGAAACCAGGTGTCCAGAGGGCCGCTTCTGGCAGGCCAGCTGTATGGGAAAGGGAGAGAAAAAGAGGGAGCCTGAGACTTCACCGGGGGAGGGCGGGGAAAGGGTGGCTGAGAGAAGGATTGTCTGAAAAATAAGGGTTCGTCTCATTCCCAAGGAGCTCCTGAGAATAAAGACCCCTCCCCCGAGACACACATGGACTTTCCCTTGTCACCTCCAACCTCACATTTAACCACTCACATCTGCATCCATCCAGGATTTGGGTGTTGTAAACAAGGCATAGCAGTGGGAGGCATAGGCCTTGGAGCCCTTGGGACAGCTGATCCGTGGAGAAGGTACTTCCTTCTGGGAGTCTTCACCTGGGGTGGAGGAGATAAAGGGGAGGGATCGGCTAAAATGAAGTGTGGGGATTGGAGTTGGAGGTGACCTTGGGACATGTCTCTGAGGCTTGTCCTTGGGGAAGAAGATCACATTCCTGACTCCCTCTCATGTTTGCTCACATATTCAGGAATTCTTGGCCTCTAAACAGGTGTACTAAATGGGGGACCATCTGGTCTCTTTTTACCCTTTCTCCTTATTCAATAGTCCAACACTCCCCTCACTATGGGTTGACTGTCTCTATACTGGGTCCTCCAATCCTTTCCCCTTCCCAAATTTTATTACTGATCCTTCACACTTTACTTCTTCTCCCCACCAGTAGTAATCAGAGTGCACTGACAAAATGCGAAGCCATCTCATTCCACTGTCAATGGGCCCCTGTGGTGTCCCCCGCCACCCGTTAACCCAAAGGGAGGAGTGATGATGGAGGAGTTGCAGGGAGTTTCCCCGTGTGGGGATGCAGCTCACCATTACCACAGGAGACACACAGGAGCCTTCCTGCCCTCCTTGGCTCTGAGCGCTCACAAAGAACCCAGTGCTAGAGGCAGAGAATGCTTACCTTGGACCTGGGATAGGAGCACCAGGCAGGAGAGCAGCACCCAGGCAAGGCTGGGCAGGGCCCTGGGAGACAGCATGGTGTCTGAGGCGTGGGGAGGAGTCAGAGGGCACTGCAGGAGTGTGGTCAGAGGGAGGAATTCAGAGACGCACTGCCCCTTGTCCTTTCCTTTATCTAGTCCCCTAGGAATAAATTGATCTTGGTCACATTTGTCTCCTTCTGTAGTTCTGGGATGCATTGCTGCATCTCTGTACCCTCCACCCCTGAGTCCTACGGGGAAAGCTGTGCTGAGTCACAGAGCTCCTCCTGTGTTACTGAGGAAGGGACCCTACTGCACCTTCTCCTGTGATGTGTGAGGTAAAATCCCCCATGGGTCTCATATCTCAGCTCCCACTTACCTGTCTTGCAGGGATCTGGAATAGTTTGTTCAGTCAGGAAAGACTGGGCTTTTATAGGAGAATCTGAGGGAGGGGCATTTAAACCAATAACAGGAAAGTATATACAGGACCAGGGTCATATAAAGTGCTTGGCTTTGATTCAAGAAAATTCCTGCTATGGGGCAGAGACTCTTCCTGGTAAAGCCTGGGAAATGTCCCAGATGTTGCCTCTTTCCCGTTTGTAGGCCAGGACTTTCCCCAGGAATGGATGAAGTTTGCTTTTTTCTCTGTCTCTTTCTGGTCAGGTGCCTATGGCATGAAACGTGGTATTCAACTTTTTGTGATGAACATCCAATGGAGGAGATCTTCTGGTTGATCTCTTAAGAACTCACTTCTCTAGACAAACATATTTTTCTACCTTGTCTAGTAAGAGTAAATAAATGCTAGGTGTTAAGTGGAGGCTGGTACAGGAATTATAAGTATCATAGTTGAGAGCATAGAAAGAACTGGTGCTAACAGCAGTAGTGATGGTGCAGGGTTCTTGCTTATGCACAGTGTCTGGTTTTGAAGAAAATTTAGGGTTATCTGACAAGTCGATAAATGAGCCAAGATCTTGAGGAAAATCAGATGAATGAACTTGCCTTGCCAGTCTTTGGCAAGAAGGAGCTTCCTTCGTGAATAACAACAATGTGGTAGAATGAGAGGCAATGAACAAACACAAGGTAAAAGGAAAAACCACATTCAAATGATGTAGAGCAAAGGAAACATGAACAGTAGTTACAGAAGGGTATAACAGGCACTGTATGAAGTTGTAAACATAACCCTGTATTGCATTAAGTCAGACCTCTACTGCATCAGGATGCTCCCTATTCCTTGTCTGCTCATGAGCTTCCTTGCTAGCTTTTTGTTTGGCTGTAAATTAAAAGCTATTTTCATTACATTCTTGTTGGGAAGATGGGCAGCTTTGTGTGGGCAAACCGAGGAAAGTTCTTTTAGTCAGGTTTACTTCTGAGTTGGCAATTTGGAGCCTCAGACAAACATACCGTGTGGATCATACACTATAGTTTGGGTTCAGTTTGGCCAGTCCAGGAAAAAGTTAGGCTGAGAATTTCCGTGGACCCTGACTCTTACACTAAGATATGGTTTGAATGTTTGTGCCCTTCAAATCTCGTGTTGATATTTGACCCCGATGTTGGAGGTGAGGCCTTGTGGGAGGTGTTTGGGTCATGAGGGAGGATCTCTCATGAATGGTTTGGTGCCATCCTGGTGGTGCTGGTTGTTTGAAGAGGCTGGTACCACCTACTCCCACACTTGCTCCATCCCTCACCGTGTGACACACCTGCTCCCCTTTCACCTCCTGCCTTGATTGGAAGCCCCTTGAAGTCTTCACAAGAAGCAAATGCTGGTGCCATGCTCCTTGTACAGTATGCAAAACTGTGAGCCAAATAAATCTCTTTTTCTTTATAAATCATTCAGCCTCACATATTTCCTTTGGAGCAACACAAAATAGACTAACACACACTATTATGGTAATACACCATCTTGTGTTCAGGTGTCTACAGTAGAGATTTGTGATGAGGTCATGAAATTAAGCTCATAATTAATTCAAGTCCTCAGGGTCAAAATGTCAATAGAACGTCTTAAATTTAATGTAAGAAGAAATATAGCCAACAGATTCTTTTGCTAAAAAGAAAAAAAACAGGATTTTTTCCACAAAATTTATATTAAAAATATATAAAATAATGTTATTACTATAGTGAGAACTCAGTGGTAATTTTTAAAGTTTAAAAAAAATCACGCAAATGTAATAGTTAAGATGATTACGGAAACAAACTTACTATATTAAAAGAATTATTTGAGAAGTTAACACTAGCAATCACAAATCCCAAATGGAATATGTCTTGAACTCTTGGGAAATTCAGTATCCAGAAGGAAAAAATGGTTTTAGATTAAAAGAATCTGAAGAGATATAACAACCAAATCTAGTGAGTAAACCTTAATTGGGTCTTGGGTAAGAAAGTAATTTGTATGGGGGAAAATTGTAGAAATATGAATATGGACTAATATTTGATTATGCCAGAATTGTAATTTTCTTTCTTGTGATAATGGCATTATAGCTAAGTAGAGAATTTTCTGATACATTTGATATTTATGATGAAATATTTTCAGGTGAAACATCAGGATGTCTGCAAATTTCAAATTATTCAAGAAAAAGTGTGTGTGTGTGTGTGTGTGTGTGTGTGTGTATGTGTGTACACACCCATTCACCTGCATAGAGAGACAGAAAAGTTGGAGAGAGAAAAACAAAGTAAATATTGTAAAAGGTAACAATCGCTGGATCTAAGCAGAGGATACAAAGATATTCATTCTTGCTTTCTACTTTTCTATATGTTTAAAATTTGCCAAGCAGAAAATTACAGTTTAATGTTCCCATTCAAAGATCATACATATGTATTAATAGTTTTGCCATTATTACCATAAGCAATGGTAACAGAACAGAACAATATTTATTATGTAGACTCATATATACATATACACATTAAAATAAATTTTACAGATTCAAATAAAATATTGAAGTATTATAAATAAATAATAAAATGTCTGACATGCTCGACTGTTGTGCATGCTTATATATGACTATATAAACAAATAAATAAAAACAAGGAAATACAATGGGGTAATCAATATTCTGTGTCCAGTCAGAAAAAATTCATGTCTTCACAGTTAAGAGGAGTGATCAAGTCATCAGATTCCACCTTCCAAAGCAGAATTTAAACAGTTTTGAGGGTGAAAAGCCTCTGAGTCCTCATTTATCTGTAAAGTGATCTGCTTCAGGCCCCATCAAAGAAGAGCCTGAAATCGGCAAAGACAGAGGTTACATTGGAGGTGGCTCTTCATAACTTCTCTTATCCTTTCCAAGCTGTGCTTGGTTTACTACATCCCTGAATCTGCCTCATTACCAGGTATAAGGCAGTTAAGCTCAGGTCCTTTGATGAGTTTATTATTGAAACTTGGTTATGTTGTGTTTCTAACTGAAATAATATAACATTTATAATAAACCTTAAGGTTATAATATTCCAAACTGCAATGTAAAACTTGTTTCATATGACAACTCACTAAACTCCCTAATGTCGAGTTGTTTTATTTTATTTGTAATTGTTCTTCCTAACACTATTTATTAACCAGGCAATGAGAAGTTTGTTCAAATACTGTATTTATTAAGCTATTTTTGTGTTACTTACAATCCACTTCTTGGTGATAAGAGGAGAATCTTTACTCATGGAATAATCAAGGCTGATTTAAGGAGTCTTCTTTGCCAAAGGATAAGATGTCCAACTTGTACTTTTTATCCCTATTGCCTTCTGAATCAAATGATGTTTACATATAAGCCTTAGTATGGTTATTCTCAGAATTAATACAAGGAGGAAATTATCGCTTTGCAGGAGTACAGTATATTTGTTCTAAGGATGGCAAAATGTAGAGGTTTCCTGGAAGATGGTTCAGCAGGGCCCTTGTCAAAAATAGCCTTGAAATGTGTCTCACTGGAGAGTTATCACTAAAGCACACCCCTTTGAGATATATTAACCAGATGTCCAATATGCTACTTTGATCCTTTCATCTTATCTTAAGCTTGTCAAAAGAGTAGAGAAAGGGATAAAATGAGGTTCTGTGTACCTTATAAAATAAGCCAAAGTGACAATACTTCAAAGTCCCCGAGGCTAATGAGAGAAGTTATCAAAGATTTGAAAAGCTGATACCATAGCTACTGGAATTTGGTCAGCCATATGTAAGCAATGAACAGTAGTAACTATTTTATGACCTGTGTAATTATTAGGGGGCAATAATTTTTATCAGAAAACTGTGTTAGTTTTTATTTGGTTTCAAACTCTCACATTGATCTTGGAACAGTTCCTTGTTACATATGATGTTTGCTCTTCTAATATATCTATTTGGGTATTTTATAAAGGCTATTCCTTGTTATTTATTTTTCTCTTAGAATAAGCTAGTCATAATACAAAGTGTTCTTCATTTGGGAAAAAATTAAAATTATGCTTTCAACTGATTCCCATTGACTGCTGCTCAAACAGCTTGTTAGTGATAACTCTGCATATCTGAACTGCATTCCCAAAGTTCACATTTCTTTTAGTAGCAAATAAAAATAAAAATAAGAAATACTTCCATAGTCATATTGATTTTCTTTTTATTATAAATCATTTTTGATACAGAAAATATTTAACAAATAAGTATATATTCACCA
>NW_012155618.1:556170-565585 GCF_000956105.1 Propithecus coquereli | reverse complement strand
CCATTATTCTGTCTTCTTTTGAAAAGTTTCTGTTCATGTCCTTTGCCCACTTTTTGATAGGGTCGTTTGATTTTTTCTTGTTGATTTTCCCGAGTTCTAAGTATATATTCACCATTTAGAATTAACACTGATTTTATCTCGTCACCTCTGCAGCTTCATTTTTTTAAAGAAATAAAGAAGTGAAAGGAAGAAGAAATAAAGAAATAATACAATAGTTGTTCATTTATATTATTTCTCACTCCCATTTCTTTCCATACTTCTCCATTATAAATTTTCAAATTATTTTTCCAATTTATGATTTTTAATAATTTACTTCATATGGATATATAAATAAAGTATATGTAGAATGATTTAATATTTTTAGATTTACATAAATGTAATATTTTATGTGACATCTGAAATGTTTTTGTTCTTTCAAGCTTAGGTTTTAAAATCTACATTGAGATAAATATTTTTTAATATATTGATTTTAACTACAATGTAATACTTATTCACATAAGTATCTCAAAACTATGTGTCCATTTCTCTATTGATGGAAGTTTACCATATTTTGTTGATCTTAAGATATGTAACTCGCCACATTTTACAATCTCTGAAACCTGAATATGGTACTAATAATGACAAATGTATTGTCTATCTTCACTTTGTAGAACAAAGGCCAATGAACTTCTTCTATAAAGGGCCAGAAAGTAAATAGTTTGAGCTCTGTGTGTTGTATCATTCTTGTCATGACTGTTCAATTCTAGCATTGTAGCATGAAAACAGTCATAGACAATAAATAAATTAATGGACATGTCTATGTCCTAGTCAAACATTAATTATGGACATTGAAATTCAAATTTCATAAAATGTTATATGTTACAAAATGTTATTATTCTGTTGATTATTTTCTAACCATTTAAAAATATTTTAAAAAATTTGTATCTCATTGGCCACGTAAAAACAGGAAATGGGACAAATTTGTCCGACTGATTGTCATTTGATGACATCTGCTATATATAGAAGATGAGAAATAAATTAATAAAATAATGACATGTTTTATTCATTACAGTATGGCAAGAGCTCTGAAGAACAAGTATATAATGATTTTGAGAACATAAAACAGAAGGAATTTGGTCTTACCAGAAAGACAAGTTTTTGGAACTGAGAAATTGGTGTTTAATCAACAAACTCAGACTAACCAACTGTCAGCAAAAGGGCTCAGAAAAACACATTCATCTCAAATGTACTTTCTTCCAGATACAGCAAGATAAATCTAAGCAGCATGCACAGAAAGAAGAAGTATAAAAATAAAGGTAGGTTTCAGACACTTCTCCAAGTAACTACTTACTGCCTGTTCAAAGAAAATCCCTATTCCAACTGAAAGTTATCTTCAAAGAATTATAAAATTCAGGCCCAAATTCCAGGTCCAAAGTCCTTGTCCAGATTTGAGGTCCGTAGTCAGTATCTATTAACAGGGTGAGGTGTAGGTCCAGGTCCAAGGGCTGGTCCAAAGTCCATGTCTAAAGGTAAAGATTGTGACCAAGGGCAAGGTCCAGGTACATTTCCATGATCCAAAATCGTATTCAAGGTCCAGGTCTAATAGCAAGTTCAAGATCTAGGTCAAAACCATTTTTGAGTTCAGGTTTCAAAGTCCAAAACGAGGTAAAGGTCCAAGGTCAAGGCATAGTTGTAAGGTTCAGGTTCACATCTATGTCTAGGATTGAGGTCCATCTCTGTGTCCCAGTTGCAGGTCTAAAGCATATCAAGATCAAGATCTGAGGTCCAAGTTTAAGATAAGATATCTACATCGATTGTCAAAGAACGAAGGCCAAATCCATGACCATGGAGCATGATTAAGGTGAGGTTGGAGGTTCTGGACAAATACAGGTACGCATTTTAGGCCTTATGTCTAGTTCCAATGTCCAAATTCAGATGACAGGTTAGGGTTAAGGTACAAGGTCAAGGTCTAGGTCAAGGTCTGGGATCCAGGTCCCAGTCTGAGGTCCAAGTTTGAAGTTATGGTTCAAGTAAATATATAAGGTCCAACGTCCAATTCCAACATCCATAGTCAGTACAGATTCACCGTCCATGTTCCAATCCAGATCCAGTGTACACACCCTAGGTCATTTTCAGGTTCATAACTTGGGCCCTTGTCCAATGTCTGGGTTTAGATCAATGTCTAATGCCAGTTCCAATGGGTCAATACAGGTTCCAGGTTTATCTTTTCTGTTTTCTCCCGTGATACCTCCTTCTTTATGATATTTTTCAATTTCCCTAGATTATATTGCCCCTTTTCCTCCTTTAACCCCAATCTAACATATGCTAATTCCCTGTATATTTCCCCTCTTCTGTCCTATTAGTTCTTTTATTCACTTCTTTGACACCTGCTAACTCTCCAATATCCATTATATGCTTTTGTCCCTCAAATCTGGACAAGGACTTTGGACTTGGAATTTGGGCCTGCATTTTATAGTTCTTTGAGCATAACTTTCAGTTGGAAAGTTCATATGGCAGCTGCTTATGATAAGACTGAAAATTAGATCTAGAACAAGGGATCTCATTAAATGAGGTCCCTGTAACAGGACAAAGACTTCTTTAAGTGAAGAAAAGCAAAGTGACAGATGCACCCCTGTAATGTGAAAAAATACCATCTAGCTTCAGGATTTTAATACTTAATGAACCCTAATAAGTTGATCCTGTATAGAGTTGATAAACTCGCTTCCTCTGTGAACCTGTTCTATTAGGTGAAGGATTTGTGAAAATAGATTAGAAAACCTTAATATGTTAACCCATATAGGGTATGAAGGCCCTCACTGAGAAGTAATCAGCTCTTCTGTGTTACTGATAAGGTGATATGATCAGGTTGGAACTTAGATTCATAATTCATAATATAAGCATCCTATAGAAGGCTTTTGAAACTATGGCTTAAAATCCGTAAACTACAAAAGGAAATATTAATAACATATTTTACATAAAAATAAATACTTCTTTAATGCAAAACATTTAATAAAACAAGAAAAGTCCAAAGACAAAATTGGGAACAAGCATTTTAACTTATATCAAAAATATATCTAATATATAAATTGATTTTAAAAGATCAACAACTCAATAGAAAAAAATGGAAAGAATATGAATAGACAGTTCACAGTCAAGGAAATGCAATTTTCTTTTAAACATACAGAATCATGATCAACCTGTTATAAATATGCTAATGCATAATAAAATAATTGCAAATTAAAACCTACGATGAATCATGGGGGAACCCTCTGTACCTTCTGCTTAATATTTCTGGAAACCTAAAACTGTTCAAAAATAAAGTCCATTAATTAAAATAAAACTACACTGAATCTATCAAGTTGGCAAAGATCTGGATGTTTGATTGCAAACCGCGAGAGCGTGACTGTGGGAAAACAGAATCCTCATACATAAAGGAGGGAAGATAAACTGGTGTCATACCTTTCCCTCTGGAGGGCAGTTTGGCCATATTAATCAAAATTAAAAATGCATAATCCTTTTGACCCATGAGTCTTACTTCTTGATATTTATTCCACAGATACAATTACACACATGCAAAAGTATGTTGAAGGTTGCTTATTACAAGATTATCAATAACTAGAGAAGACTGGAAATAACCTAAATATTCATCAAAGGAGAAGAATCAATACCATGGTATCTTCATTTAGTTCAGAAGAAGTTGACAGTCTGTGAACCAGATGTGTTTTGGAATTCAGAATTGGACATTCTCAGAAGGATCTGGAACAGCACCTCTTTATTAACTCCATCAACATTCTTCAGCAATATGTTTGAAAAATCATGACATGATATATAAAAAAACCATAAGTATCCTCACTTCAGGTCAGGCCAGTTCAGTTGAGATATGGTGAAATGGTGAAATCACAGCCCTGGGGTAGGCGGAATAATGGCCAAAGATATCCATGCACTAATTCCTGGAACCTATGTGTTTTGGAATAGTAGGGCATTACATTATGTTATACACATTGGGCTACGTGACAAAAGGAACTTTATGATGTAATTAACATTATGGACACTGAGATGGACAGATTATTATAGATTTTCTGGGTGGACTCAATCTAATTAATTACATAAGCCATTTAAAATTGAGAACTATCTCTGGCTAGAAGGAGAGGAAGGCAAAAGAGAATAGGAGATGTGGCAGACAGAAAGTCACAGGGAAGGACTCCATGCACCCTTGCTGGCTTAAAGGTGGAGGGGGCAAAAAGGAATACAAATGTCCTTGAGAAGGTGAGAGAGGCTTAGGGTGAACAAGGAAACAGAGACTGCATCCCTACAAAGTCAAGGAACAAAATTCTGTCAACAACCTAAAAGAGCTTGAAAACAGAGTCTCCTCTACATCTTCCAGAAAGAAGATACTTTGAGTTTGCTCTAATGACATCTGGAGCAGAGAACCAGAGATCCACAGTTTACCCGGATGTCTAACATACAGAACTATAGGATAATAAATATGTGCTGTTTTAAGGGTCTAATTTTGTGGTAATTTTCTCAGGGAGCATGAAAAACTAAAGCATTTACCAAATCAGTAATAAAAATACTTTATTTTCAATGTTTTTTCTTTTTAAAAACTTTTTATTAAAGTATAACATATATAGCTGAGTGCAGTGGCTCATGCCTATAATCCTAGCACTTTAGGAGGCTGAGGTGGGAGGATCATTTGAGGGCAGGAGTTTGAGACCAGCCTGGGCGACATAGCAAGACTCTGACTCTACAAAAAATAGAAATTTAGCCAGGCATTGTAGCACATGCCTATAGTCCCAATTGCTCAGGAGGCTGAGGCAGGAGTATCACTTGAGACCAAGAGTTTGAGGTTACAGTGAGCTGTGATGACTCTACTGCACTCTAGACTAAGCAACAGAGTGAGACTCTGTCTTAAAATAAATTAAATAAATAAATAACTAAATAAATTTTTAAAGCATAATATGTAGAAAAGTCCACAAATAATAAATGCAAAGTTTAATAAATTTTCAATAACTGACCACATCGTTGCATCCAAAGCCCAGATCAGAAAATAGTACATCCTAGTAGATAGATCCACCTGTGCTTTCTTCCACAGTGCCCTGACTGTGTATATGTAGACAAGTTTGGCCTCTTTCTATTCCTTATATAAATGCAAACATAAAATATGGACTGTCTGGCTTCTCTCAATCAACTTTCCACTTGTGAGATACATTCAAATTATTTTGTGTAATTGTAGATCGTTCATTCTAGTTGCTATGTGGTATTACATTGTATAAATATACTGCAATTTATTTATCCTTTCTACTGATGATGGACATTTGGGTAATTTTCAATGTTTGACTGAATCATAGTGCTGCTGGGAACATTCTAATATATGTCTTGTAGCCAGTTTCTTGTATATTCTCTTCTTGGATATAGGAGTGGAATATTGAGCAATTTTACATTTTGTTTTATCTTGTTTTTCCAAAATGCAGTTAAGGAATTGAAGACCCATCGTATGTAGTTATAAAAAACAACATGGAATCTCCTCGGCTATTGATAAAAAAAATGACTAAGACATGATTATTAATAAAAAAAGGTACAAAACAGAGTGCATTATATTTTGCATAAAAACAGGATAAGAAAATGTATTAATATTAGCTTTTATATGCATGAAGAAACTCTTGGAGGATAAACAAGACTCTAATAAAGGTGACTGTATTCAAATATGGGGGTGATGATAGGAATCCAAGAAGATGGGGTCAGAAGCAGAAGAAAAATTTTTCATGCGCACACATATACACGTAGGTATATATATTTATATATATGTACGCAGTTATTTGAACTATGGGACTGCACTGCCTATTCAAAAGTAAAAGTAACTGTCTTCAGGTGTTAAGTTTTTATAGACGTGATATTTCCTTACATGGGTATATATGATATGCTTATATGGTTACATTTGGCCACAGAAATTCTCAGGAAATGACCCAATTTTCTAGATGGAAGTTACCAGCCCCAGCTTTTTAAAAAAAAAAAAAAAATTTAATCCCGCCTCTCCCATTTAAAAAAATTTTTGATAAGAAAACTGAAATTCAGAATAGGAAAGTGTCTACCAGCTTTTAGCAACGCAGTCCTTCCTCCAGGGCAGCTGCCCCCATCCCTGGGAAATGCTCCAGTTCTTTCTCTAAAATAAAGGTGTCTAGAGGCATATCCCTGTTTCACAATGAAAACAAATGAGTGAAATCCTTTTTAAAAACCATGCTTATATTTAAAAATAAAATGTCTTCATTTTGTTTAAGGCTCTAAAGGAAAAATTCCTGCACCTAGTTTTCTCTGATTTGATATCATACATAGCATGTGTTCCAAAGCTGAAATTTCATAAAAGAGAAGTTAGCAAGTTAACCATTCACACTGCTGAAGACCTAATGTATAGTATCTGAATAGGAAACAATATAAATCTGAGAAATCAAGAAGTGTCTTTGCAAAGGCCAAAAGGATGAACATCTTTGCTTCTTCCATCCATAATATAGATTCCTATGGCATCCCGGCCTCTTGAGAGGAACAGCTTCATGGCCATGCTTGACCTGCCGAGGCTGCTGGACTTATCTCTGCACCTCCTCCCCTCTCCCTTGGCTCCGTCATGCTGAAAAGCACAGGGAGGTATAGAGCCACCCACTCTGCTTACGCATACAGCCAAACGTGTGAAAGTGACTTACCAACTTCTGGCCCCAAGTCAAAGCTCAGTAAAAGCTTGCACTCCTCCTTTCCAATAACAGCCATAAATCTGGCTGCTTCTGTGCAAGAGGCATCATAATTGATGGCTACATTTTGAAGACAAAATAGTCAATATACTGGGCAAATCTCTGCATCCATTTCTTGTAAGCCATGCATGCAATTTATGACCCTTCTAACTTATCATCACTCCAGGAATGTATTGATTTTTTTTTTTAACCACATAATCGACGTCTGTGATTGCTGGCTCCAAACAGAACTGATACTTAAACACAGAATTATTTCAGCCTTTACATTTGTAAGTGATCAGCAATTCCCATCATTTCACCCGACTTTCTGCAAATTTCCAGCTATGAGAGATTCTGTGATTTACAGCCTTCATATTGAAGGAACAAATCAGCATTTTTTTTTTTTCTAGTTCGAGAGCTATGTTGAGCATCATGGTCAGAAAAATTCTAAAGATGTCCCCCTCAAGATTCCTGCCTACTGGTATTGAATCAAACACTAATGTAGGTACTGCTGTGAAGAAACTTTGTAGATGTAATTAAGGTTACTAATCAGCTGACTTTAAAATTGGGAGATTATCTTCAATTATCTGGGTGGACCCAATGTAATCACTTGAGACCTTAAAAGCAGAATAAGAAGGCATAAAAGTCAGTCAGTGAGATGGGTCAGAAGAAGGCAGAAGATGAGACAGAAGGGGAGGACAGAGATTTTAAGTGTAAGATTGACTCAACTCATCATTGCTGTCTTTGAAAGTAGAGGAAGAGGGTCACGAACCAAGAAATGTGGTTATCCTCTAGAAGTCGAAAACAACCCCCAGCTCCTAGCCAGAAAAGTAGCAGGGACTTCGGTCCCACTACCACAGAAAACTGAATTCCACCACCACTCTGAACTAGGTTGGCAGAAGATTCATCCTCAGAGCCTACGGAAAATAATTCGTCCCTACTGACACGCAGGTTTTAGCCTTGTGAAACCTGGAGTAGAGAAATAGCTGACTCACAGCATGCCGGGACTTCTCACCTACAGAACCATGAGATGATGATTAAATGGTGTTAAGTTGGTAAATTTAGGGTTATTTGTTATGAAAGCTATAGGAAACTGATACAAACACTTAATAGTTTTTATGTAATAAGTAAAATTTTTCTACGTAACATGGATATGGTACAGGCTTCACACAAACCTTAGTGTCTGGCCCACCAGCTTAGTCATGCACAACCTTACCTTCATCTCCCTCATACCATCATCTTTACCACCATGTCCTCCTTGTGATGAACTATTGTGATTCGATCATTCATGAATAAATGTTTTCCCAGGTTGTTTGGCAAGAAACGAGTCTTACTCATCTTTTTAATGCTTGGAGCACCTAGTGCCCAGCCTGGCACATAAAAAGTTTTCTAAAACCACTTGTTGATTGAGTTGATGATTTATTTTTCCCCATGAATATCATCTGAACTCTGTTTTGTGAGGTGTTTTCTCCCACTTTTACACCAATTGATGATGAAGAGTCAGATGTGGCCACTGAGCTGTAGCTTCCCGGTAATGCCTAGGTAACGCTAACACAACAAGACCCTTACCTATCCCCCCAATTCTTCTGCCATAAACAATTGGCCCTCTATATCTGTATGTTCTGCATTTGTGGATTCAACCAACTACAGGTCAAAAATATTCTGAAAAAAATTCACAAATTTCCAAAAAGCAAAACTTGAATTTGTAGGACACCAAGTACTACATTGAATCCACGGGAATAAAGTGATGTGTAGGCATTTGTATTAGATATTATGAGTAATCTAGAGATGATTTAAAGTATATGGGAGGATGTGCATAGGTTGTATGCAAATACTATGTCATTTCATATCACAGACTTCAGTAGTGCGGGATTTTGTGTTCTAGAGGGGTCCTGAAACCAATCTCCTACAAATACCAAAGGATGACTATATTTATAAAACAGATTATTGTGTTAAACCTCAGTCTGTGACTATGGCTAATGGTCAGAAGGAATACAAAAGTAGGGTTCAGTCTGAAAAGAGGGGCCGAGAGTTGGTCTATAGATCTAGAAATGTGCTGTGGATCAACTTGTGGCAAGTGCTAGTATCAATTTTCACTTATGTCTAGGGTAGAATTATAAATTAACTTTGGAAGTTGACCAAAATCTTCAGATTATTTCCAAAACTTCCCAAGTGTTTACTCTGTAAAAATGGCAAGTCCCTCCTAACTAGTCAGCTTTACAGTTTCAGGAAAGCCATTTGTATGTCCTTGCCTCCCAGAAGAAGGAGGAAGACGTTGTGAAGCATGTGGGAACCATCACTGATAACAAGGTTACTGCCTTGGGAAATTGTCTTGATGCAGTGGTAGTCTCCAAGTCCATAACTCAGAGGTTATGGAACAGAAAGTCTCACAGACAAAATTAAGATACTCAAATTTTGCAGGTTATTGAATTGATTAAAAACATATGGTGGAAAAACAAGGGAATGAGATGAGGTAAATTAACACTTGAAGGGTGAAAAGCAGGGTGGAAGGACCACACTATCTAATTTGAAGACACTGACTAAACCAAAAGTTTAAGTTATCTATTGCTGTGTAACAAATTAACGCAAATCTAGCGGCTTAAAGCAACAAATACTTACTATATCACAGTTTTGTAGGTCAGGAATACAGAACAATCCAGGAACAGGTTAAGTCATTAGAAAAAAACTAAGGAAATCTGAATAAAATTTGAGCTTTATTA
>NW_012155618.1:499198-555915 GCF_000956105.1 Propithecus coquereli | reverse complement strand
TTATTTTAAAGGTCTTCTCTGTGAAATTTTGAGCATTTCTCAAGCTTGTCCTCAAAGTTACTGATGCTGCTTATTTTTCATTGCAGGTGTGCTCCTTAGAGCTTCCTTAGTTCCAAATCTGTGATAAATTTTGTTTTTTGTTTTTCTTTTATTTCTTAGTAAAAAGATAATACTTATGTAATACAGACTACAGAGACCAGAATATTTATGATTTGTGAAACTTTAGAAGAAACATAACAAAAAAAAAAAACAGAAAAATTAGTTAAGGCATAATAAAATAAAACTTTAAAATAATGGGCTATCTGAACCTTCTGGGTTTACTATGTTCAGATGAGAAAGAAAAAGAGAGAAGTGTGTGTGTGTGTGTGTGTGTGTGTGTGTGTGTGTGTGTGAGAGAGAGAGACAGACAGACAGACAGACAGAGACAGAGAGAGACAGAAAGAAAACTTACTACCAAGAAGACTTAAAGCTAGATGAAAGAACTTCAAAAAAAATAAAAAAAGATATCATCATCATAACTTTTTCCCTATGTTGGTCTGTTATCTTATATCTTCAGTATTTTCTTCTTTTCATTGATAGCTTCTTGTTCTTTTGAGACTACAAAGAAATGTTTGCAAAAGTTTTCTCCTATTTCTTAAATTCTAACATCTATTCTTCTTTTGATTTTCATTTCTAATATCTGTTTTCTTCTTTTTGTTTCATACAACATTTTTACAGAGATGCAAGGCTAGTTGTCTATGCTTTTTATTCATCTTTGACTAGAAGAAAGTATATCTGTACCATTATTTTGACCTAGAAAAATACGGGAGGATTCCACCCAATTTCTCTCTTTGTTTCCTTGGATACTTTTCATTTACCACTTAGTGCCTGAGTTGGAAGGCTATGTATTGATGCTTTGTAATCTCTGGTAGATTTTGTGTTGCTTGGGTGTGGGAGGTGGCAGCAGAGTCTAGAGTGAACTGGTAAAATGAGCAGCTGTCAGCTGGTAACTCTAATTCGGGTAAGCTCTCTCTTATTACTTGCCAAATTTGAAATATCATCTGCCTCAGGGTTGTGTGGGCTCCCTTGATTAGAAGTGTGGGTCTACCTCAGAGTTCATTCTTTCTGTTGGTTTGAGGAGAACAAGTTAATTTTTTGGGAAACGAGTGATTATAAAATCCCCTCAGCTCCCAAACTTTTTGTTGTGTAGTTATTGACTTAACTCAATTGACTTTCATCTGAAACTGGAAACCTGGATCTCAGCTCGTTGTTATCCAATATTCTCTGCCCTGCTTCATCTTCTATCACTTTAGCATTCTTTATGAGTGAAGAAACCCAAATGGCTTTAATAATAGGAATTTTTATTTTGTTTTGGATATTGTTTATATAAATAAAAATATAGAAGCTGGACTAATTTTATGTAAAGATTGATCCACTACCAAGGACCCAGTATATCTGTACATATCCCCTGTCTACTTTATTTATAGTTGAATATTGTTCAAGCTGGGTGATGGACACATGGTTTATTACATGAGTTTCTCTACTTCTACTTCTCTATGTGCTTGAAATTTTTAGCGTGAAAAGTAAAATGAAATTACCCCATTGGGAAACTCCCTATGTATCTCTTCCTATCCTCATCATTCCAAAAAAGGGTTGTTTCAGGTTCTTAGTTTCTCTTTCATCTTATATTCTGACCTCTGTACTGGGCTTGACATGTGAAGTATCCTCCATACTTGTCTTTCTTTGATTTGATCCAAATTTCTTGTGTCTGACAAAGTTTGTCCTATAGACCTGGAATAGGTTAATTGAAGATGGATTTTATTATACTCTGTTAGGCTTTCGTTCATTCAATTGGGTTGCTTTTGGAAAGGGGAGTTAAATAGGCATTTTTTTCTTGCCAAGAGAGTCTGTTGAGAAAGGCATTTATTAATTTATTTGACCAGAGGAGTCAATATTGCTCTAAAATATGTAAAGCACAAAACACAAAGTCATACTGGTATAAATAATTCCCCCCAAATCGCTGCCAATTATACTTTGTTGCCAAGAAGGTGATCAAAGAAATCTTTACCAACTTTTCAACTTTGCTGTTTTTGCTTGGCCCTAACTCCTTCTCTGTTGTAGTTATAATAACTTCCTGAGGCTGCTGCACTTATTCCTGGAAACAAGAAGATCTTACTTCAAGGAACTATTAGAGCATTCTTCTGATTGATAAATGAAGGTTTGAAACATTATTTACTCAATCCCATGGTGTCATCATTGTAAAAAGGAATTGATGAGATGCACCATTAAATTAATAACGATATTTCCATGAAAGAGTACATAATGATTAAAAAATTCTTCCTAATTTCAGAAACATGAGAATGTGACAAAACACATCTATTAGAACTGCAGAAATTGCAGTACCTCCCAATGGCCCCATCTTGAAATAGCATCACATTGGGGGTTAGGGCTTCAACATATAAAGGGGGATGATTCAGCCCATAGCAATAGCTAATGCTTATATAGCACTTACTGTGTGTAAAGTATTGTTTTAAGTTCTTTTTATATATTGATCCTTTCAATCATTGCAATTACTCTGAGTACAAGTACTATTTCCCTTATTTTATGAACAAAAAGACTGAATGACATGGCTTTTCCAAAGTCACATGGCTAAGAAACAGTGGAATCAGGACTCAAACCAAGGCTGCTGATTGACAGAATTTGTGTTCCTGATTATTATGTGATCCTACCCTCTTGCAAGAATCACAGAGGCATTGGTCCTGACTTTTCTGAGCCACTGACCCAAGGCCAACAGCCACTTACTTCCATACTTTCAATGACGTAAGACCAATAAACCCCTATCAACTTAAGCTGCAAAGAATTAAATTCATAATTTATACAACCTTACACCATTTTGTATAATTTTTCTGCAGTTTTTTGGCTTTTTTTTTGGTTTTTATAGACACCATTTATCAGATTAAGGAAATCTCCTTCTTTGGTTAGTTTGCTAAGAAACTGTATCATAAAAATTAGTTATAGAAAAAACTTGAGGCTTAGGATGATTATCTTCCTCCAGAGAGAATTTAGTTTGTTTCTACCAAATACCTGGGACCAGTAACAATAAGTAACAACTTTCGGTAACTTTATTACCGAAAGTTTCCATGGCTGAAAGAAGAATGAGGACAAGTGGTTTGAAGACAAGGAAAGAGAAGTTTATTAATTTGCTGGAAAATCAGGAGGATGGCAGCTTCACATCTTAAATGCTGTAACCGGTTACTGCTTAATGGCATTTTGTCCTCCCTGATAGGTGCAAGATTTTTGACTCCCCCCACTACTTCTATAGATAACATTGCCATTGTAAATCCCAAGGACTTGTGCTTCTATAGATAACATCACTATCTTGTAAAGCCCAAGACTTGTACTTCTGTAGGTAACATTACTATTATAAAGCCTAAGACTGGTCTTTAAAGTATTTTTCAAACTCTGCATTCCAGGGCAGATCCACTGATGTCAACTGGACCTGTGGATTGATGTGGGAACAGATCCAACAGCCTTGAGATCACCCTACCAAAGAAATTTCCCATCTGAGAAGGTAATCTCTGCTTCCCAACCCTATAAGTTCATCCCTCACCAATCAGCAGAGCAAATTCCATAGCTCTTTGCATGTCAAACTATCTTTAAACACCCTTTTTCCCAAATTTTCAGAAAATGGCAAAATCATGACTCTCATACAAATATAAAAATGAATATACGTTAATGATTTTATTTAATTCATATGATATAAGAGAACTGGTTCAAAGGAAACAACAAAAAGCACAAACACATAGAGTCAAGGAATCATATTATAAATGGAGAAAAAAGATGTTTTCCACAGTGAGGCAGAAAGTCAATGGAAACACTGCTGGACAAGGCAGAGTTTGCATATCCACCAATTACCTGCAATTTATAAAGAGGTGAAAAATATCTCAAAGACTATGAATAGTCTGTGGAACCAGACTGCCCAGAATGGTGTGCTATAGATAATGCATACATTTTCTGTGAAGTACACATTTTTTTTGCACTTAACCAAAAATTCACGGTGGGGTGGGGAGCACTCCTGAACTAAAGGTCATCAAATCTTGGGGTCCTTCTTTTGTTAGTCAAGGCTTTAACCAGTGCTCTTCAATTACACTTTTACCTTCACTATGATCAAACTGAGATGCAGTATCTGAGCATCAGAGGATAGCAATATGATGTTTTTAGATTACTTTTTTCAGGAAAAGGCCCGCAGGATTCATTTGTTCTTTTCCGTCTCATCTGAATTGTACAAAATAATCCAGCTGTCTCTTTCCATTGTCACCTGAGGTTGAAGGGGCTGTCACCTCTGCTGACATCCCTGACTATGGTATCTTTCATCATCAGTGATTCTTCTCAACACATTAAATGTTGACACAGATGATATTAATAGCCAAGGGTTAAGACTTTTAATTTCTTGCCTATTAAGAAAATGTTTCAGTATTTAAAGCCATAATAATAGGATTACAGAATGTTATAGCCAAAAGGGGCCTCTGAAATTATCTAGTTCAATATTGTGCTTTATAAATCAGGACACAGAAGTCCCAGAGGGGAAGTGGCCTGTTAATCAAGGTGACAGTGAGGGTTGGTGGCACAACAGAAGCCAGAGCTCAGGAATGCCACACTAACATTCCGTGTATTTTGCCTTTTGGCAGCCATTTCTGAACCAGCTATCTTATTTCCTTTGTTATGCTTCGGTAAGTCTTCCCTCTCCCCCTCCACAGAGATGTTCCTGGGGCTTAATTTTTATGGTATTGTATGCTAATTTCTAGTTAAATAAGGATGAAGCTCTTCCTACTTCTAGCAAGTATTTTGCTTTGGATATGAAAAATGGGCTTAAAAAGCCCATTGAAGTCAAAGGAATAAATTTGTCATGATGGAATGAGTCTTTCTGGAGATTCTAAAACATATCTACAATTCTTTGATATTCCAATTCTCTCAGTCCTTTTTGTGCTGCTATAACAAAATGCTTGAGACTGGGTAATATATAAAAAGCAGAAATTTATTCTCACAGTTCTGGAAGCTGAGAGGTCTAAGATCAAGGTGCCAGAAGATGGTTCACTTGTCTGGTGAGAGCTGCATCCTGTTTCCAAGATGGTGTCTTGAACACTGCGTTCCCCACTGATGTCTTGAATTCTATGTTCTCATGTGGCAGAAGAGCAGAGGAGAGTGAACCCGCTCCCACAATCCCTTTTTATAATGGCATTAATCTATTCATGAGGGCAGAGCCCTTATTGCCTAAACACCTGTCATTAGGCCCCACCTCCCAACGCTGTTGCATCAGGAATTAAGTTTCCAACACATAAATTTTGGAGGGCACAAAAACATTCACAATATAGCACCAGCAATCAGTAAGTAGAGTTTAATTTCCCTGTCTTGAATATAGCCTTCAACGACTGAATTCTTCTACAATAGCATGGAAGGGAATTGACGCTGCTTACTTACAATGCTGGGTGGTAGGACACCATATGGCTTCTTCATGGCTCTCTCTTAGGACACGTGCTTTTGAAGGCCTGGCTTCCACAGAAGAAATCAGATATGTCGAAGACAAGAAGCTGAAGAGACTATGTGGACATTCCTGAGATATTCCAAGCTATTTCAACCTGAAGGTATTTGAATCTTCCCAGGACAGGAGAGAAAAATCTTCACAAGAACTGAGACCCCAAGCAAGAACTGCTTAATAAGCCTGGTCGACACCCAGAACTGTGAAATATAACAAAAATAAACAGCCGTTGTTCTTTTATGCCAAAATTGAAGCTGTTTGTCACTCAGAAATAGAGAGCTAGAATAGCCCCTCTGAGAGGCAATGAAATATCTGGGCCCTGAAAATCTGAGTATAGATATAAACAAGATTGTTAAGTTACAGAGAATTCTCTAGTTAACTAGCATGCTGTTCCCATTTCTTCAGCTTGACTGCATGTATAAGAGCTCATTATAGTAATTCAGTTTTCAACAGGAAAGTTTGAACTGATGATAAAACCCAGGTGCTCACTGAGCATAGGACCCCGTTTCCCATGACAACCTTCACTGATAACAAAGCCATTTTCTCCATCGCTTGGTGGAGCTTCATATAGGAAAGGTACAATGGAATAGAGCATACTTACCAGTAAAAATTTTGCCCTGATATAATTCCATGCACCCTGAAAAGCCAAAGATGTTCTAATTTTTGAACATAAAGACACATCAATCATTTTGGAAATGGAAACTGGTTCAGGTAGAAAGTGATTTGTCTGAGGTCTCTCAATATATCCGCTGCACAAGGTTTCAAATGCCCAGCCCTTTCTCGTTTTTCTCCCATCAGACTTCAAAGGTACAGATCCTTTTAAGGATCCCAAGAAGCTGAAAACCAGTAGAAAGTTTTACATCTCTATTTTAAAACATCATTAAATTGTAAAAATAGCAATAAGAGTGGAGAGTCTTCTCCATCAATGCTTTTTTGTTTCTTTGTTCATTCATTTACCAGATGTTTAGTTGTGTATTTTATAGACATTTCTAGTATCAAGCACTTCAGAACTGAATCTCTCACCTAGAAAGTGCCTAGACTTGTGCTGGGATCTGAGAAGCACCCAATGCTGAATGTGAATTCAGCAATTCAGGAAAAAAGTTTATTTATAATAATGTTTTAATAAGATGAAAAAGAACCTGCCAAGTATCTTCAAATATGTGAAGAAGCAGCGTTCTCTGATTTGGAGCTACAGGGTCAATACATTTCAAAGCGATAACTTCTCTATACATGGAAGAAGATACGTAGAGCCAGTCCTCAGCAAAACAGTGAGGTCAATCTTTGTCAGTCTAGGCATCCTCTTTACACACCGTTTTGATCATTTGACTCTCTTTCCTCACACTTCAAGCTTCTAAACCTGCCTTGCTCTTCTCTGCTTTCTCTGCCACTTTGCTTGTCTCCTGAATATTCACTTATTCATCATCTTTATGTAGCAACTTTGCCACATGAGCGGCAGATATATCTTCAGCTTCAAGAAGACCCTAAATATACTAAATTAACTACAGTCATTAAATCCTCCAGACACAGTGATAAGTTCAATGTTTGTTGGAAGAAGCCTCCTTGCCCTATAACTGGGAGCAAGGCAGGTATAGTACCAGTTACTTTTAGCACTTGTCTCATAACAACAACTGGAGAATGAAACCAATGCCCTGAAAAAGGCAGAATCAAGAAAATCATTTAAAAAAAAAGAGATAGAGACCTGATCAAACTACTCCTGAAGACCTCCCTAATCCCTGGGTCTTTTAGTTTTGTGATCAGGTATTGCACAAGCTAGTAAGAATTGTGTTTTTTCTTCTCAGCACCCAAAGGTATCCTGAGAGTCAGTGACAATATAATATCTATTCCCTTAGATGGTTCAATGGTTTCCATTCCTGGAGTGTGGCTAAGTACATTGTTTGAAGCAATGCTCTGATGGAAAACAACTAAAATGCCAGATATCCTATTTAGAAATCTTCCTAAAAGCATAAAACTGATGACAAAATGGTAAGAAATTATTATGACAACATCTAAGTGAAATCTGGAACCTGAGCCCTAAAGCCCCATTTGTCCTGAGAACATTGGCAAAAACAGGCAAAATTGATTATCAATTTTGAACACTTCTTTGGTCATGACTGCAGGATTCATAAAGGCATAATACACAATTCAAAGCCCAGGCTCCACCTAGGTGGTCTGATGGAGACCACTAACTCTTTAAAGATAGAACCCCCTAAAGCTACCCCTTAAAGTAAGGGAGAACCAGAAGTACACCCCCATCCACCCTTTACCTTCAGGGAATTGCAAGAAACTTTTCCTTGGCATTGACCAGAACGGGAACATGAGAGTCTCTGAGCAGTTGTGGCCACAGCTGGCCCTCATTTGGATCTGCAGCCCAAGTACCATCACTTAGGTTATCACCCCCACAAAAAATTCACAGATTTCTAGAATAGAACGGAACAATAAGGCAGAAAACTAAGCATGAACATTTGTGAAGAAAGTGATCTCTGGCCTGGACATGAAGAACAAGGATTAATAGAAGTGGTTGGGGGCTTTTTAGAGAGAGTGGCTTCCCACAGACCTGGCATAGCCAGTCAAGAAATGTATTCAGTCTGCGACAGAAAACCCTCTTTTCATTTGTCAAACTTATTGGCCATTGCCCACTCCTGGTGACTCATTGATGATGAATGAGATCATCAGAAAAAACTGGGGAAAACATTAGGACCATGATGTTCCCAGCAGGGTAGCAGAGAACTACAGCGTCTTTGTGAGGTTTTCCTTTGGATTTGGGGGTAGAAAGATTTGACCGGCAAGGATGTTGAACTTTACCTGAAACTTTGGGCCCAGAAAGAGAGTTAGGTAGTTAAAAAGTTCCCCCACCCTCTGTGTTCTGGGAAATGGCCAAAAATAAAGGACCACTTTGCCCTCACATATCCCAAGGCCAGACCGGTCTCCATTCTCTCTCCTGACTCCCATAGACTTGTAAGTGATTCAGATGATTCCCTTATCTACCTGTCTCTATAAATCTCCAGGCCACTTTCCTTTAAAATGTTCATCATTAGGAACATTCCTTCAATCACAATATCCTGAATAAAATCATCTTAATTATCACGTGCATTTCGTCTTTCACAAGTGGTAACTAGACTGGCTCTACAATTGGTACAAATGAATGACATTTGGGTTTTTGAAACATATGTCAAGATTCTCCGTCAACGAGCTCCTGGCTGGGAATGAAGTGTCTCTCACCTAGATGGGAAAGGAAACATTTTCTAGAAGCAAACTGATCTAATCATTAGAACAAAACTTTGAGCTAAACTTATATTCCTGTTAGTGTAGAGGATATCAAGTTCGAAACGCAAGAAAGAAAAAAGGATTTAAGAAATAAGTTAGCAAGTATATGTACTTGGAATTCAGCTAGCGTTTGAACACCAGGCTCTGTGGCTAACTGGCTGTGTGATTTGCGGTGAGCTTGGTGTAACTGCTGTTCCCAGTGGACACTTCTTTTACTCTTCCAGCTGAATCCCGGCTGTCAGTTAAACTATTAATACACATCTTTTAGGCTATTAGTGGGAATATTTTGTTCCAGTCCAGGGCCTTCTTCATTTTCCTTCTCAGTGTGGCTGTGAGTAAGCTGTCATGACTTGCCATTGAAACCTGAGCTGTGACAATACATTATTTAAAGTTTAATTTATCATTGCAGAGAAGGGGAAATACAGGTTTATCAGAAATGAGTGATGTTATATTAATCTTGCTTCCTTGACAGAGACTAAATGAGCAGATCAGAGATATGTGTTAGAAACACCCTCATCAAGTCATTTGGAAATGATACTCATGTGGATATAAAGGAGACTCAGGGGATGATGCATGATAATAAATTTAGGTAGATTTGAACTAACAGGAAATATCCTCAAAGAACACTAATGCAGAAAAAGCTGTTTCCATAGGACACTATACATTGTATACCTATGGCACATCCTTTTAGGTTATCAGATTCTAGCCTTTTACTGATTTAAGCTATTTAATAACTCTTTGTAAGCTGACAAACATGCAAATTCTGTCTTGTGCAGTAGAGTTTTGAGTGACTTCCCTCCCTCCGGTGGAAAACCCAATTTTGCCTCCATGGGCAATTCAATTCCTGTACTCCATATATATTTGTTCCCTCTCTCTCTCTCTCTCTCTCTCTTTTTGAACCTGTTAAAACATCTGTCTGGTTCTCTCATTAAATGAGTAAAATATAATCTTTAAAAAAAATATTTGTTTTTTATATCAGTATGAGTCATGATTTCACCTTTTTCTGAAAGTTATCTTTTATACTAATGAGAACTGAAACCAATAATACAGTGTGAAACAATACTGCTGCCCGAATGCTCTCCTGTGTAGTTAACCAGATGCACTGTAGATCAATTAAAATAGCTTATTTATCAAGACAAGAAGATTGTTCCTTAAGAATCACTGGACTAGCCCACCAATTCAAAGCTATTAATATCACAAGCTGCCCAATTATATCAGTTCTCTGCCATGCCATACTTGACCTGAAATCACCCAGCTCAGGCCTTAAAAATCCTACAAACATCCTCCCTACATTCCTTTTGTTGGGACAGTACTGATTCTGTTAAAGGGATGCTCTTCCTTGCTGCAGTAATTTAAAATCCTCTTTTGCCTAATCAACAGATTTTCTTGGTAGTCTGTGTAGGTGTATGTGTGTGTGTGCACTTGTCTGTATGTGGTAGATTTGCGGAGATTGACAGCACAAATTATGATCATTGGCTGTTTCTACCTAAAATACATATACTGGATGCCCGACTTGGGATTATGAAGTCAAGCTGGTGGGTTTTTTGTTTTATTTTGTTTTTAGCAGAAGTTAAGTCAGGTCTCCACTCCATGCTAGGAATCCAGACCAGGGTTGCCAGCATCTAACACAACACTGCACATAATTAGGTGCTCCCAAATTATTTGAAAGTATTTGTAAATGGTAAGAGTACATTTTGTAACTGGACCCCCATGGAACAAATTTTAATAACCCCTATATAATCCTCCCCCTTAACTAACTATTTGAACTTCGAGTTGTTTCCAAGAAATGGTAGATTTTTCTGCAAGACAAAGGAATTGAGATACTGAAGGCCCCTGGGCAGACTTCCTGACACCAAGAAGTACCATCCCCCACAGACTGCCCCAAAGACATGTAAGCCCCTTGTGAGATCCACCCAGACCTGCCCTTAAAGCACATGGCCCCTCCTTTAAAAACCCATGATCTCCCTTAGTTGGAAAGACTGGATTTGAGGCAACTTCTCTCACAAGACATCTGCAAAGTTAAAAATTCCTTTCTTCCTTGGCAATCCTTGTCTCAATAATTGAATCTTTGTGCGATGAGCAACTGGACCTAGACTGAAACCCTCTTGCAGTTTTGAAAATAATTATCTCCTAAAAAACCAGTAATTTGAAAGAAAATCTTAGATAAAAGAAAAAAAATAAAGTTACAGATTTATGTGAATAAAAAATAAGCACGTATTAGAATTGCAAATATACTCACTATGTTAAAGTGTTCAGAGAAAAACAGTTCATTTATTCCTTTCTAACTGGACTGATCTGATCTTTTGCATGAGTGCTCCCTCTAACACACACACACAGTAGAAGGGAGAGGTGGGAAGAAAAATATTTAGCTCAATCTATTAATTTTAATTCACCCTTATAAGCTGAGTCCTGTCTTTTAAGGGGGAGGAGAGGATATTTTGTTTCGGTGGCAATAGGGGGAAGCTCTTTGTGTCTCTCTGGTCTTTCTTGCAGGGTGGCTGCCTTGGTGGGTCTCCTGGAGCTCTGCATCCAAATTACTCTTCTAGCTGCCTCCTGCTAATGCTGATGATCTGCTCCCATCACCTGGAGCAAGTGAGTCTGTGCAATGTCTCTCCTAGAGGCCCCCAGGTCCCCCTCCCCAGTTTTCCCAAGGGAGGATGATGCTTGCCCCCAAATTTTCTTTCTTCCAATGCCAATCCCAGGGTTTCTAAAGTCTCTCCCTCCACCTCTGAGAGGAGGGAAAATGAAGCACTGTAGCTTTATCTCCTCAAATCACTTTGTTTTCTCCCCATAATTACCAGAGGCTCTGCTTACACTTCCTCTCCACTCAGGAATTCCCAAATGTAAAATCAAAGATTGAATTCAAAACTGAGAGTACAAAAAGACTTTTCAAGACTATGTATTTAATACACAAAAAGTATTTGAGAGAATCATTTACCTCTTTTTTTTTTTTTTAAATAAAGGGGGTCTCACTATATTGCCCAGACTGTCCTTGAACTCCTGGCCTCAAGTGATCTTCCCACCCCAGCCTCCCAAGTAGCTGGGACTACAGGGATGCACCACTGCGCCTGGCTTACATTTCTTTTAGGTGCACTTCAAATGTGATCTGCTTGAGGAGGCAGCCATAATTTTTATTTTTTTTAATCTCATCTTCCCCGCCAGTAATTGTACCATTGCCTTGGCACATTGAAATAACAGTAGATCACACCTGAGAGAGCTGCAAAACACAGACTCTATTTAAGAAGGAGCTTTTAGGGTAATCCAAAGACAAAAACAAGGGCTCTAGAGGAAATCAAAGTCTCTGACACCTACTGTTACACAAATATTAAATATAGCCTAACACTTAACCAGATAAACAATAAAACCTGATTCTAAAGAACTATCTACCTCAATTCCTATTTTCTCTCTCCCAGGTCTAGACACAGAACTTCCTGAGCGCGCGCATTGTTGTTCATCTCTTTAACTCTAGCATGTGGTACCACACAGCACCTGCTCACAATATTCAACGAAAGGAGGGAAAAAGGATTGTTGATCAAATGAACGTCTGCATCATAATTTAAAAACCTAAGTTCTTTCCATGATTCAGGCACTTGACATAAAGTATTGCAATCCCACAAGAAGAGTCCCTCATATTTCTCCCATTTTAGAGATCAAAAAATTGAAGCTTAGAGAACATGAGACATAAGGCCAGAAACCGGTAAGGCTCAAATCCCAGGCAAGCCCTCCAGCTCCACCAGAGGGAGCTGCCCGCTGTGTCTAGGGCAGGAAGTGGGGGGACAGAAGCACATGAGTCTAGTGGATCTGAGCTTCCTTAATAAACCAGGCACTGGATTCTTCATGAATTTTACACAACCTCTGTAAGAGCCAGTGAGAAAATGTGAGTCAAGGAGTAGCAATAGGGACACAGACGAGACTCTCTTTCAGTACAATGTTTTGCCAGTTTGCTTCCTAATATTTGGGTGGAGAATGTAAGGCTGGGCTCAGGCATTAAACTGCTGTAGCCCTGCAGGGAGAATGCTGAGACCCCTCCGCTGCCCTCAGAGGCCTGAGCTACATGGACAAATCACAGAGCTCGAGAACTACATTGGTGACAAGAATTATGCAGCTGATGTATGCATATGTATGTATTTTACTTCAATGTTTTTTAACGAGTTAATTGCCAGACTCTTCTAAAATTCTTTTTAGCTTTTGCTCAAGTTCAAAAAGTTTTATACTGTTTTTATGATATCTCCTTTAATCGATATTTTTTTTTCCGCAGATCTTGGAAAAAAAAGATTGAAAATAAAGGAAAGTTTAAGAAAAAAAATAAAATCCTCTGTAATTTCACCACCCACCCACAGTTAACCATTGATAATATTATTATCTCCTTTTTTCTTTCTATGCCAAGGTGTGTATACATATGTATAGTGCTAAATTGCCCAATTTGGAATTATATCATATTTCATATACATATTTATATATGTATAAATGTCTTTAATTTCTCCTTTTTGTCTTCTAAAACTATACCATGATCATTATCCACATTCTAAGAAAATATTATTTTTAATGGCTACGTAATATTCCATTACACATTCATATCACAATTCAAATGACCAATATTCTGTGTTTCGCATTTAAATTTTTCCATTTATTCAGTGTTGTAAATTATAGGAAGAATCAGCACTCTCTAAAGCCTCCATCCTTTTTTAATGGGAAAAAAACCTAACTTAAGAATCAATAGAAAATTCTGTTAGAACAGAATTATTTTATTCCACACTATCTATTAATAGTTGAATAGCCACGACTCATGTGGCTATTGAGTTCTTGATAAGTGGTTGGTGCAACTGAGGATATAATTTTTTAATTGTGCTAAATTTTAATGAATTTAAATTTAAATAGCCACATGTGGCTAATGACTTTCTTACTGGTTAAAGCAGAACTATCAAGAGTTCCGTGTTTTACTTTCTTTAACAATTTGCTTGTATGCAGGAATATCGCCATCTTGTGGCCTGTTAGAATATTGCCTCGAAAGTTTGAAATCAAGGTATATTTGCAACTACATGTGCAATTTGTAGCTGTAACTTCATGATGTTCATGGATCATAAAAGTTCAACTAGCAGTTTATATGCAGTATCTGCAAGTTTAAAGATCGCTATTGCTAAAGGACAATCAAGACCTAGACAAATGAATTCTCAAGGGAGGGGCGGTAAATGACTGGACAAACACTAAGAATATGTGTGTTGGCTTTGCCATTTGGGATAGAGTCACCCTTTTGGTGATTCTTTATTAAACAGGTAAAATCTTTTGGACATTTTGGCACCTCAATTAGGCCCTTCTTCCTTTGTTCTGCTATGCAATAGTGTTCTGTACTCTTTGCTTTAAGTGCTTATTAACCTCTATCCTCCTAAGAGCTTTTCCCGTCTTCACATGTGTCTAGTGATATTGCTTGCACTACAGATCCACTCAGCACCTTGGTTAGAGTTCATATTATAAATTCTAGTATATTTGGCCTGTTTTTTCCACTGATTCAACTCAATCAATCCTTCTCCCAAATCTAACATGCAATTCTCAAAATTGGCTTTATGTATATAATATATGCATTATTGGTGATTCAAAGGGAGAGAGAATTAAGACCTTTTATCCCAACTAAGTTTGAAACTAATTAAGAGATCGTCAGTGATGGAAGGCAGATGAAGACAAAAACAACGGCTTTTATTACTGACAGAACTATTTAAGCATGTGGCTTTGTGGTACAGCAATGATGGAAATTCTAATACTGAACCCCAGAATTAGACTTTTCTATCACCTCACAAGCAACACCGCAAAATTATGGGCCTCCTCCTACTGACAGGTCCCTGTAAGAATTACAGGACATAAAGGCTGACCGGTGGGGTGCATATTATGGGCAGCTGGCCCCAGAGAGAAGGCACAGATGGAGGATGGAAGGAGAATGGTAGGAAAAGAGTCTACCACAACGAGCAGGGTGGGCATTCCACATTCTCTAAGTGACAAGGTATTCTACCTGGTAAGAAGAATTAAAGGTTGGTCAGATTGTCTAGGGAAAATCTCTCCTCAGATTGTCTAGGGAAATCTCTCCTTCCAGAACCTGGAAGTCTGAGAAAAAGTACTCAAACTAATAGAAATGAATAAATGCTATTCTAGCATGAACTTAGCCAAATTTTTAGCTGTTTGACAAAGTAATTTAATGTTTACTTGAGAGCTGTAGGAAAGAAAAACAGGTGTACAATCCTGCACATCATTGATTATCCTTCCCAATATGAAGGGATCATAGATTTAGTGACAGTAATAAATGACTTTCAAACAAAAGCAATAAATACTGACATCAAACTCATGTTTCTCAAAATGCCACTTCAGTGTGTCTGGGAGACTTTGTAAACTCAATAGTAACTTCTAGCTCAAAAGCCACTACATTATAAAATTGTTAGAAAGCCAGTCAGTTACACTATAAAGGGGAAAAAAATCAATAACTACATAACGGCATTATAGCAACAATAATAAGCTAGAAAATATAATAAAATATTTCATTCACAGTAGCAATAAAAATATAAAATTCTAATTGTAGGAATTTACCCTAAGGGTATACTTCCAGTTGTACTTAATGGTTTATTATGGTGATATTCATCACAGAAGTATTTATAATGATACTCATAAAAGGATAGTCATAGAAGATTTTTTAAATGTGCTAATTTAGCAAATTTTTTTAAATCTGTCATCTCCATATTGTCCCCAATACCAAAGACTCTATAGCCCATGAAACAATAAATCTGAGAATAATTTTATCAGATCTACTAATATGTCACTCTAGGACTTGATATTAGAGGTAATAGTAGTATCTGTATGGATCGTAGGCAACCCAGCCAAAGATAACCTTCTATGGTGAAAAGAGATGTCAGGAAATTCACTTTGATTGGAGTCATTGAAGGCAAGCACTTCCCTGCCACCTCCCTGGGTTGGTACCTGAGGACACTTGTGGTCGGAGAATAACTGCTCTCAGAAGTGTAGGGAGCATAGGCTATGTGAGTGTATAGTCCTGTGGTTCAAAAAAGGGAATTAATCATTCCTTTTCTGTGTCAAGAGATTAAATGGTAAAGCTGCCCAGGCCCTGGCATGGATGTCTAGGAAGAGAAAGAAATGGTCCCTTATTCCAGGAGAGAGTTCTGAGAACAGGGTGTGTTCACCTAAAAATGTCAAGTTTGGAGAGATCCCTAATTGGCAGTCAAAACATAGTGCTTCTCTGATAAAACCTGACAACAGGACCAGGATTACAACACAAAAGTCTCAAGCCACCAGACAGACAATATTAATATAAATATTTGTATCAGGCTATGTGAAAAAACAGATACCGTAATGTTAGCCATGATATGTGTGTTGTCAAATAAACTACTTCTCAGGGTCAGATTTGGCCCACAGGCAGCCAGTTTGTGACCCTTGACTGAGGGAGTGAGTTAATCCTTTTTCAAAGACTGTAGGAATCTGGTCCACATAGGCATTCCCTACACTGGGCACACGGCCTTGTGTTGCGTGGTGCAGGGACGGTATCTGCATCAGCAGCGCCACCATGTGGTAGTGAGGGGCAAGAGCCGGATTTTCTGTTAATAGAACAGATGGGGGGATCTGAGAAATTAACCAGGAAAATACTATCTGGAACAATACTTATACATCTGTACATACTTGTACTTGGAGCATTCACATCACTTTCAAAGGTTACTTTATCCCTCCCTTCCTCCTCTTCCTGCCTCCCTTCTTCTCTTCCTTCCTTCATTTTTTTTCTCTCTCTCCTTTTTATGGACTGAATATTTGTGTTTCCTCAGAATTTACATATTGACATCCTCACCCCCAATGTGATGATACCAGGGGATGGTGCCTTTGGGGAGTGATTAGGTCATGAATGGGATCAGTGCCCTTATAAAAGGGACCCAGAGAGCATTCTTGTGGTCTTTCAGCTATGTGAAGATACAAGAAGAAGACGCAGTCTGCAACCTGGAAAAGGGTATTCAGCAGAATCCGACCATGCTGGCACCCTGATCTCGAACTTCCAGCCTCCCAATCTGTGAGAGATAAATTTCTGTTGGCTATAAGCTACCCAGTCTATGATACTTTGTTATAACAGTCTGAAGGGACTAAGACAGCCCCTTTTCCCCCATCAGTTTATGAATCTCTCAGGATGCATTGTGAAGTCATCCTTCTCAGTAACGGAAACTTAGCAGAGTGGAGACTATGCCTTCCCAATCACACCAGGTAGTTACTGAGCATGGGAATGTAGTCTCTCTCATCGGTCTAACTGTTTCCCATAGGCACAAGCTATCAGTCGCCCATCAATCACAGAACACTGCAAGGATAGAAATCTTTCTGCTAATTGCTTCTATATCCACCAATTGTTTCTCTCCTTGCTATTCCCATTCTTCCATTTTTCCATGCCCAGAGATATGAATACAACATTGTTACCAGGAAAGTGACCTAAGCTGACAGTTGGTGGCACTGCTTCTCAACCAAAGTCCCTAATGCATAAGCATAGGAACTTCTATCTCTGTATTAATCACAAGAGATAGTCTAAACTCTAAGCACATGAGAATTGCTATAAGCACAGATTTCTGGAACCAATCCCTTAGAGACTAATAGAGTGGGTCTTTGAATCTGCAGGTTTAACTAATATTCCAAATGATTCCAATTCAGGCGGTCTGAAAATTACAGGAACATAATTCTGAAGTGAAGATGGTGGAGGGTGTGTATTGCAGGCTTTGAACTCGAGAATACTTTGAGATTAAAATGTCCTTCAGAGATATTTTCTTCATCTGAGAGGCTTGCCAAAGTATTCAATAATAATTGTGTTTCTATCAATTTCTCTTTGAATTTATAATAGCTTTTAAATATATACATAAATATAAGCATATATGTTGGTACATGAAGTATTTTGTTTACTTACTGTCAGAACAGTGTCAAATCTTTTAGTAAATTTTTTCTCATTCATGAGTAAGATGAAAATGAATCTGTTAATTCCACCAAATCAATGAATGGCTGAGATTTTTGTATATGTGTGTATTGACTTTGTTTCCAACATTTTACATGGACGTTTCCAATCACATTGAAAACTTAAAGAATTTGACCATGGACACTTAACTACCTACTATCTAAACTCCATAATTAACAATTTGTTCTCCTTGTTTCACCGATTATCTATACATCAATGTATCAATCTATTATCCATCAATCCATCTTTTTTGATAAATTTCAATATAAGTTGGACACATACATACAAATACTTCACTGTGCATCCCATTAACTAGATTTCAAATTTTTTTATAATTTTAACATAAAATTTGTATGCAATGAAATGCATTCATTGTTTGGGTATCATTCAATGAATTCAGACAAATGCACACAGCTGTACATTTGTCAAGATAAAAAACATTACCACCACTCTGGGCGGTAAATATGCCTTCCCAGTAAATCCCCATCCCATTTCCCGAGGTAACTATTATTCCAATTATTTTTCCATTGTAAATTGGTTTGCTTATTCTAGGGATTTATATAAGTGGATTCACATATTAAGCATTTTTTGTATAAAGTTAAGCTTTCATTTAGCATAATGTTTTCAAGAATCAACCATGTTGTCGTATACCTAAATAGTTTTTTTTTCTTTTTTATTGCAGGATGATATTACAATCTACAAATACACTACAGTTTGTTTATCCATTATATTTGATGGACAACTGGGCTGTTTCTGGTTTGGGGCTATTATGAATAAAACTACTATAAACATTCAGCTACAGGTCTCTTTGTTGAAATATGTTTTTATTTCTCTTGGGTAAATATCTAGTAGTGAAAATGCTGGGTCACAAAGTGGACGCATGTTTAATTTTATAAAGAATTTCCAGGCCAGGCGAGGTGGCTCACTCCTGTAATCCTAACAATCTGGGTGGCTGAGGTGGGAGGATTGCTTGAGCTCAGGAGTTCAAGACTAGCCTGAGCAAGAGCGAGACCCATCTCTACTAAAAATGGAAAAATTAGTGGGGCGTCATGGCGCATGCCAATAGTCCCAGCTACTCGGGAGGCTGAGGCAGGAGAATCCCTTGAGCCCAGGAGTTTGAGGTTGCAGTGAGCTGTGATGACACCATGGCACTGTAGCCAGGGCAACAGAGCAACTCTGTCTAAATAAACAAATAAATAGAAATTAAAAATTTCCAGAAATTGATATAAAACAGTTGTACCATGTTAACCATTTTGCACGTCCACTGACAGTATGTTTGAGTTTCAGTTGCTCCATGTCTTCTCTAACATTTAATATTGTCGGTTTTTTTCATTTTTGCTTATGCTATGTATGCAGTGGTACTGAAATTTTACCTGACCTAATTGTCAGCTCTTCTTTGAATCAATCTTGTGGCTTGTTTTTATATTTAGAGCCATTTGTAAATAAGTTCTAAAAACATGTTTAAGTATTTACTCTTAAGCGTAGAATGGCTAAGAGATGTGGGAAAGGTGAGAGAAAAAGAAAAGTGGTCCATGTCTTTAAGGAGCTTATATTCTTAATATCTACAATAAGAGACAATAAAAATATGAGGCCTATTAGACTAAATCTGATTCAAGGTGCTGAAAGATTTGGATAAAGAAATCATCCCCAGACGTCAACTGCTGCTGGGAAAGTCTTTAAGCTTGAGTTTGAAAAATGAGTGCTATTTGGGTTACAGAACAAAGTGAAGAATGAAGTTGTCTTCCACTGGGAAAATAGCCAGAAAGATATTCTAAGCATAGAACAAGCAGGAAGTATGAATAAGAAATTGAAATGCTCCTGCAAACTTACGCACAGCTTTTTCAACATTCAGCAAGGCTTTCCTGGACATAACAACACCATTAGATCTTGTGCAGAGATTCGTTTGTCTCTTTCTTTTGCTATCTCTTTACAATTAAATTATTTCTCATTTTGATTGTGTGCCACAAAATTCAAACCAATATCTCAGTCTGCTGGTAAGATATAGAAGACTTGCCCTATATCAAAGAGCAACTGAATGCCAAAGTCTTACATGTATTTGCTGTTATTTTGGACTTGTAAGTACCACGGACAGCTCTCTACACATATGGAAACAGCATTCTAATAAGAGTATAATTCCATCTTTGTTCTTTTAAAAATTGGCCTGAAACTTGTCTTCATCACCTTCATGCTATTTTCCCTTAGAAGTTTGTACAATAGATTATGTGAAAAAATAGACTTCACAGTAAGTCAGGCATGTCTCAGTTTATGGTCTGCCTCTTAAACAAGTTAATTAGACTCTTTAAACCTTCAATTTCTCATCTATATAACTGGGATAGTAATAAAACACACCTGAGATTTTTTGAGGATTACACAAGGTAATGTATTTAAAGTGCTTAATACAGTCCCTGGCTCATAATAAGTGCTCAATTAACATCAGTTATTTTTGTTATTCTCTTTGATCTCATGTGCCAATTTCACCTGATCCCTTACTCTATTGTAAGGGAGATCACAGTATTAAATATGCAAGCACATGGAGTTAGCATAACAAACATTGTGTTCAGATGCCAGATTTTACTGATCTTTTAAAATATTTTTCACTGTGGCCCAATTGATATATGTTTCTTCTGACTTGCCTTTTTTAAAGCAATAGTCCATTCATTCTTTGGAAGTTTTTAATAGAGAGTAAATGAACAAATTCAAGTTGCCCTATCTTTAGGCTGAAATATGTTCAAAATTGATAACTGAAAGAATATTGAGTGTGAAATATTGGGTGGGGGGAATCCTAGGATTGTATGATTGTGGTGGCATAGCTCATAGGAATTTTTCTGAGATGCCAGTAACTGCATCCTAGCAACAGGCTCTTGTGCATCATGGATTTGTATTCCAAGATTCTGCCACGGACTTTGCTTAATAGTTTCAAAACCATTCAGCTGCTCAGATGAAATGCTCTGAGGGACTCTGGGACAAATTTTTTCTTAAAAAATATCAAGTCTCTGCTTTTTAGCACTGCCTGCAATTGTTGGGAAACTCTATGTCAAGATGAAAATATACCTGGGAGGCTTAACACATTCCGCAATCTCTTGAGCCCTTCAGACCCCTAGAGTCAACTTATTGTCAGATAGATTTCCCCCAAACATAAGTGCATGCTCTTGGTGGAGATTAAAAAAAGAAAAGGAAACTTCTCTGGATTTGAGGAAATTCCCAGAGAGAGCAAACAAGAGTTTTAATTTGGGTATAACAAACATCATGGTACAATGTGTGCAAGGGGCCCAGGGGTAGGACTGGGAGGCAGAGAACATAAATTTAAGTTTATTCAGTCATTTGATGTCTATTTGGACTTGGCAAGCCTTTAAATTCTTGGAACATGTGTGCCCTTATCTATATAATGGGGATATTCATTTCAGTTCTAATCAATATTTACAATGTTAGTGAGAATTAAATGAGATAATATGCATGAAAGCCCTCCGTATACAAAATAAAAATAAAATAAAATAAACAATGTTATAAGCATACTTAGGAGATATTGCAGTTTTTGTTCCAAACCACTGCAATAAAACACAAATCACAATAAAGCAAGTGACATAATTTGTTTTGTTTCCCAGTACACATAAATGTTATGTTTACACTGTGCTGTAGTTTATTAAGTGTGAAATAGCATTATGTCTAAAAATGTACATGCTTTAATTAAAAATACTTTATTGCTAAAAAATGCTAACAATCATCGGAGCTTAAAGTGAGTCACAACGTCTTAGCTGGTGGAGGGTCTTGCCTCTATGTTCATGGCTACTGACGGGGGAGGGAAGTGGTTGCTGAAAGCTGGGGTGGCTTGGGCCATTTATAAGACAACAATGAAGTTTGCCACATTGATTTGATTCTTCCTTTCACAAAAGATTACTCTGTACGATGTGATACTGTTTGATAGAATTTTATCCACAGTAGAATTTGTTTCAAAATTGGAGTCAGTCCTCTCAAACCCTGCTGCTTCTTTACCAATTATGTTTATGTACTATTCTAAACCCTTTCTTGTTTTTCAACAATGTTCACAAGGAGTAGTTTCCATCTCAAGAAACTACTTTCTTTGTTCACCTGTAAGAAGCAACCCCTCATCCGTTCAAGTGTTATCATAAATGCAGCAATTCAATCACATCTCCAAGCTCCATGTCTAATTCTAGTTCTCTTGCTATTTCCACCACATCTGCAGTAACTTTCCCCACTGAAGCCTTAAACCCCTCAAAGTCATTCATGAGGATTGGGAAAAACTTCTTCCAAACTCTTGTTAATGTTTATATTTTGACCTCCCATAAATCAAGAATGTCCTTAATGGTGTCTAGAATGGTGAATCCTTTCTAGTAGGCTTTCAATTTACTTTGCCCAGATCTATCAGAGGAATCACTATCTAGGGCAGCAATAGCCTTACAAATTGCTTAAATAGTAAGACTTGGAAATCAAAATTACTCCTTCTTCCATGGTTTGCAGAATAGGTGTTGTATTAGCAGGCATGAAAACAACATTAATCTCCTTGCAAATCTTCATTAGAGCTTTCGGGTAACCAAATGTATTGTCAATGAGCAGTAATATTTTGAAAGAAATCTTTTTTTCTGAGCAGAAGTTCTTAACAGTGGGCTTAAAATATTCAGTGAACCATGCTACAAACAAATGTGCTGTCATCCAGGCTTTGTTATTCCACTTATAGAGCATAGGAAGAGTAGATTTAGCATAATTCTTAAGGGCTACCCTAGGATATTTAAAATAGTAAATGAGCATTGGCTTCAACTAAAGTCACAAGCAATGTAGTCCCTAATATGAGTCAGCCTGTCCTTTGAAGCCAGGCATTGACTTCTCCTTTCCAGTTATGAAAGTCTTTGATGGCATCTTCCAATAGAAGGATGTTTCATCAACATCGAAAGTCTGTTGTCTAGTGTCACCCCTTTCATCAGTTATCTTAGCTAGATCATCTGGATAATTTGCTGCAGCTTCTACATCAGCATCTGGGGCTTTTATTTTATGGAGATGGCTTCTTTTCTTAAAACTCATGAACCAGCATCTGCTAGCTTCAAACTTTTCTTCTGAAGCTTCCTTACCTCCCTCAGCCTTCATAGAATTGAAGAGAGTTAGGGCCTTACTCTGGATTGGGCCTTGGCTTAAGGGAATGTTGTGGCTGGTGTGATCTTCCATCTAGACCACTAAAACTTCTAAAACTTTCTCCATATCAGCAATAAGGCTATTTTGCTTTCTTATTTTATGAGTCAGGGTTCTCCAGAGGGACAGAACCAACAGAGTACATACATGTGTATGTGTGTATGTGTGTGTGTGTGTATTTATATAAAATATTTATAATATATTACGATAGATATCAATATATAATATATTATATTGGCTCACATGATTACAAAGGTGAAGTCCCAGAACAGGCCATGTGCAGGCTGAAGAATGAGAGAAGCTGGTGGGCTGTTGGTTGGTTCATTCCGATTCCCAAAGCCTCAAAACTAGGAAATCTAACAATGCAGCCTCCAGTCTGAGGCTGAAGGCCTAGAGTTTCAAGGGCTTCTGGTACAAGTCCCAGAGTCCAAGCGCCAGAGAACCTAGAGTCTAGTATTCAAGGGCAGGAGGAGAAAAGGCATCCCACTCTAGAAGAGGAAGAGAAAGAGAAAGAGGAGCAAAACAAGCTGAATATCTCCCTTCTTCCACCCTCTCTGTTCTGGCCATCCATGCAGCTGATTGGAAGGTGCCTGCCCACACTGGGGGCGGGTCTTCCTCTCCCAGTCCATGACTCACATCTTCTCTGGGAACACCCTCACAGACACATGCAGAAACAATGCTTCACCAGTCATCTAGGCATCTCTCCATCCAGTCCAGTTGACACCTAATATTAACCATCACGCTTATCATCGTGTACATGTTCACTGGAGTATCACTTTTAATTTCCTTAAAGAACTTTTCCTTTGCATTTTCAACTTGGCTAACTGGCACAGGGGGCCTAGTTTTCCACTTATCTCAGTTTTCGACATGCTTTGCTCACTAAGCTAAATTATTTCTAGCTTTTTATTTAAAGTGGGAGACAAGTGACTTTTCCTTTCACTTGAGCATTTAAAGGCCATTGTAGGGTCATTATTTGGCCTAATTTCAATATTATTGTATCTCAGGGAATAGAGAGGAGAGAGAGGGGAAGAGGGAGAGGAGGAGGAGGAGAGAGAGAGAGAGAGAGAAAGAGAGAGACGGGGGGAATGGCTGGTTGATCGAATAGTCAGAACATCCCCATTTATCAATTTCACCATCCTACATGGGTACAGTTCATGGCGACCCAAAATAATTACATTAGCAACATCAAAGATCACTGATCATAATAATAGATATAATAATAATGAAAAAGTTTGACATATTGTGAGAAATACCAAGATGTTACACAGAGACAAGAAATGAACACATGCTGTTGAAAAAAATAGCACCAACAGACTTGCTTGAGGCAAGGTTGCCATAAACCTTCAATGTGTAAAAAATGCAGTATCTGTGAAGTGCAATACAGTGAAGTGCAATGAAGCAAGATGTGCTTGTATTCTTTTTGCAATTATTGCTAATGTAGAACCTTTGGGAAAAAATACCTATGAAAGGATTGAAATAGATAAGCATAAGAAATAATGTCTGTGGAGTACTAATTTGACTTACCATTAATTTAGTGTTTTAAGACTATGTTGTTCTTTCATGACCATTATCATATTTAGTCTTTAAAAAAACACTATGACTTAGGGTAGGCATTTTTATCCCCATGTTACAGATGTGAATGTAAAAGTCTACATCTGAGTCATCCTCTGTAATACCGTTTTTTCTCTTTACACCACTGCTAACTGAATGGCCTGGATAATGTCAAGAGAATGAAGCTTAAGGCAAAATTAAAAAAAAAAGTCCATTTTAATGTTTGAGGCAAAAGGAAGCTTAGTTTGTTAATTGGGGCAGCTAAAGTAGTGCTGACACCATTCAGTTAGAAAGTGAAACCCTCCAATCCATCGTGCTTCCATGCCCCTCATGGGGAGGGTTGTGTAGAAATAAGAAAAGTGTGATATTTGAAACACAAGCTCAGTGAAGAGATTGAAAATGGGACCCTAGGTTCTCCGAAAGACTTAAAGACCCCCAGCCCACACAAATAATACATCCTGAAACAGAATACCAAATAGAAACGGAGAGAGAAGCAAAATATTATCAGGTTCATGAAATGTAGCTCATATGCAACTAATCCAGTTTCCTGAGTTTTAATTTTGTTAATCTACTATCAATTGTTTCATTGATGAAAGGAATTATCTTATTTCCATAAATATATGATAAAATATCTTCATTTATCCCGATGGTGAAGATGGAGATGTGGCGAATGGACAATAAGTAGAGTAGCTTGATAACTGGCTAAAAGATGATGCCCAAAGAGTCGCCATTAATGGGCTGAGGGTAACAGGTATTGGAGTTGCTGGTGGATTATCACAGAGTGCTGTCCAAAACTGGCCTGAGTCTGGGGAAGCTCCAAATGGCCCACAATAGACTTAGCATTACATGAGGATGGCACTGTAGGTCTTAAACATTTACTGATCTCCCATGTGACATTTCTGTCCTGGTCATCCACTCTGGGGGCCCTGGCTTTGCTATCCACCTCCTTCTGCTTTGACCCTCCCTGTTGATGCTCTGCCAGCGTTCCTATTCTTCAATTTTCTGGGCTGTGGCCAATTTATTCCCTTTTGGTAAGGCATATTTTTGCAGGTGGACAACTTGGTAATAAACCTATTTCTCATTCTTAATGGAATTCTAAAAGTTTCACACATTGCAAACTAATCTCATAGAAGACTCACATTGATCAATTTTTTTATCATTCATAATAATAGTTACCATTATTCAGCACTTACTAAATAACAGGCTTTATGCTCAGCTTTTTACAAACAATATTGCATTTATTTCTCACAATAGGCCTGAGATAAATGCCGATAAATCCCATATAATGATTGAGGAAACCAAAGCAGTGATGACAATGATACGAGAGGGAAAGTGGCAATGTGGGAATGACATCACACTAATGAGATTATGATTAAGCTTGAAAACAGAGTGAGGATCAAAAAAAGAAAAAAACCTTGCAACAGCTAATTTATCTAGGCAGAATGTTGTCAAACTAGAGTGGGGTCTAGAGAGAACCTATAAAGTCTGTAAAAAGATCTGAAAGCCAATTTATGTGAGGAAAAGTGAAAGAACTGAGACTAGCTAACCTGGAAGAATTGGGAAAAAAAAAACGAAAATAGATGTCTGTTTTGAAATAATTAAATGGTTATTATAGGAAGGGAAGGATTCCCTTCATTCACTGTATGCTAGAGTGTAGACCAAGAACTGAAAGTTACAGGGAGATAGATTTTAATAAAATATATATTTTTTTAAGTTTTGAATCAATTGAATTGTCTGAAGATGGAATATTCTGCTTCATCAATTCTAGTTCTTTGTTACTAAAGGTTTACAAAATGTGGCTAGATGATCACTTGTCTGGAATGTGTAGAACAGATTTCTTGCATAGGGTAGAGAACTGGATTAGTTTACTCTTTATCAAAGTCCAAGGATAGGGGCCACAGACACCTAAAAAATGCATTGAATCACATCATGAGATTTCCTTTTTTAACTTTTCTTCCATTCTTCTTATTTTAGTCAAGAAGAAAAATCTCTAATTGGTACTAGTACGTCTCAAATATACCTATTTTATATGTATTTGAGATTATTCAATTATTTTTTTCACAAAATACTAATTTTTCTGTTTGTTGCATCTACTAACTCTTTTTCATGAGAGTTTATTTCCTAGTGTATTTTGTAGGGTTTTTTCCTATGAGATCATTTTTGGGAGATGTGGTCTTTCTGAGAGCTGATCGTGGCTCTACAAAAATGCTTTGGAGATTTCTTTTTCTACATAACCTAAGGATTTCTCTGTCCTAGGGCTTTTTTCTACTGGGGAAGGGAGTTGTTAATTATAAGTGTGTGCTTCACACACCATGCAATGATATAAATCTAAACCCCACCCATAGATGGTGAAGAACTGGGATTTTGATTTATCACTGGTATCATCTTTTTCTTCATGGGAAAGTAAGTTTCCTTGTCATTGGACCAAACCCAAGGTTGGAATTTTTCTAGTCTATGAGAACAGGAAACTATCTGAGATTCCAAAATTTAAGCTGCTCATTGACTTCTAAGCTTCCACTTTCCTCAGATGTTAGCCAAGTTCCTAGATGCTGTATCTTGCAAACCCCCAATGTCAATTTCTCTTACATCTCTGGCTTTCATTTTTCTCTTTGAAAATCATTCATAGAGATTTCCTTTTCTTTTCTTAAATTGGCTAAGTAATAAATTTTTTAAAGTGTACTTTATCCGGAATTCTCATGTGCTTTTCCTGTGAGGAAAGGAGATGCTATAGATTCTTACTGGTACATCATTAACACATCTTTGTCTCTGGCTATAACTCTGTTTTCTAAAAAAGAGAGTAGAAATTGAGATCATTCACTTTGGCATGGATTAGAATTTCACTAAAATTTAATAACTGTTTTCATTTTTATTTATCTTTAGAGTATCTTTTGATCTGTGAAATGGGTTAGTTCCTTTTTTGTGACAACTTTATTGAGATATAATTCATATATCATACAATTCATTCATTTAAAATATACATTTCAATAGTTTTCTATTGAAAAACTCACAAAGTTGTGAGTTTGTATACTCACAAAGTTGTGTAACCACCATGACAATCAATTTTAGAATATTTTCATCACTCCAAAAAACAGTGCTGTACACATTAGCTATCATTCCCCTCTCTTTTCATCCCCTACTCCAGCCTTAAGCACCACAAATCTACATTTTGCCTCTATAAATTTGCCTACTTCCTTGATTTCATATAAATGAAATAATGTAATCTATAATGTTTTGTGACTGGCTTCTTTCACTTACCTTAACTTAAGGTTTTCAAGATCCACTCATGTTGTAGTATGTATTTGACCTCACCTAGAGAGATCTTTGTCTTGGTTCCTGGGAGGTAATCTCAAAACTCCTGGAATGTCCCGTGGATTAGAAATCTCTTTGCTATCCATGGTGGCCTCCTAGGACTATACCTGATGGTTTATGCTAACAAGGTGACTCAGTATGAAGGCTGGTTACATCAGAAAGGCCAGCCATATTCCTAGAGGGTTGGGAATTCAGGCCATGTGATATCAGCTGTACCTCTAGGAGGAAGGTGCTGGAAATTGAGTTCGACCACAAGGAAAATAAATCAATCAATCTTGCATACATAATGAAGTCTCAATAAAAACTTTAGACATTGAAGCTTCCCTGATTGGCAATACTTTGAGCATATTGTCATACTTTAATTCTAAGAGGATAATACAACCTAAGGATGATGGAAGCTTCAATTTTGAAACACTCTCAGACCATGCCCTAACCATGTATTCCTTTGCTTATATACTAATCAGGGCTATCCAATAGGAGAAACAGAACCAATAGGATACACATAAATATGTAAAAGGGGATTCATTATCGAAATTTGTTTACACTAACAAGAGACTAAGAAGTCCAATGATATGCCACCTGCAAACTGGAGAACTAGGACAGCCAGTGGTGTAATTTAGTCCAAGTACAAAGACTAAGAACCAGGGGATTCGATGGTGCAACTCCTAGTCCAAGACCATAGTTTCAAGACCAAAGAAGGTGTTGGTGTAAGTCCTAGCGTTTGAAAGCCTGAGAATCTGGGGCCCCAATATTCAAAGGCAGGAAAACATGGATACCCTAGTTCAAGAAGAGAAAATTCACCTTTCTTCTGCCTTTTTGTTCTTTAGAGTAGGCCCTCAATGGATTGGATGAGGCCCACCCACATTGGTAAAGGTGATCTTCCTCACCAGTCAAGAAATTCAAATGCCAATGTCTTCCAGGACCACCCTCAAAAACATACTGGGAAACAATGTTTTACCAATTATCTGAGTACCCCTTAGCCCCATCAAGTTGACACATTAAAAGTAACCACACAGGGTGGTTCTAATTTATATTCTTCAAAATAATAAAACTATAATCATAAGTATAGAGCTTTCCTAAGTTCTGTGAATCATTCTAGTGAATTATCGAACCTGAGGGTAATTTGGAGAAACCTTGTGTTTCAAGGGAAAAAAAACGACAAACTCAAAGTGCCTTTTCCTAATTTCTCACTCAGCAACAACAACCAACACAGAAGACTTCTGTGACCAAATGTGTGGGGATTTTCCCGCAGACACTAAGCAAGCAATCAATTCTACAGTGAACACAAGCTGGGTGTCCTCCAATTCAATTCTGGCATTATTTACCTGGAGATAGCATCAGCTTCCACAGGTTGAGAGCTCAATCCCCAAGACTGCTCCCTGCTTCATACACTAGGTGCAAGTCTGGGCCTCTGGAACTTCTGACCAACTACTTTCATATTGGGATTCCCCAAACCCTCTCTTTGGGTTTGATTAGTTTGCTAGAGTGGTTCACAGAACTCATGAAATCATTTATGTTTACCAGCTTATTATAAAGTATATTACAAAGGGAATAGAAGAAGAAATTATAGGAAGAGGTATGGGAAAGGGATGTGGAACCTCTATGCCCTCTCCTGGTACACCACCTTCCAGCGACTTCCAAGTGTTCAGCTATCCAGAAGCTCGCAGAATCCTGTCCTTTTGGGTCTTATATGGAGACTTCATTACATATTCATGATTGATTAAACCATTGGCCATTGGAGGTCAATTTAACCTTCAGCCTCCTCCCCTCCCTGGAGTTTGAGGGGTGAGATGAAAGTCACAATCCTATAATCCTACCTTGGTCTTTCTGGTGACCAGCCCCATCCTGAAGCTCCCTTGGGCCTGCCAGCCATCAGTCAATTCATTAGCATACAAAAAGACTCATTTTAGAGATCCCAAAAATTTTAGGAATTTTATGCCAGGAAACTGGAGTGAAGGCCAAACATATGTTAACAGAAAAAAAAAAAAAATCTGTAAAATAATTGTAACATGTTTATTCTGAGCTGAATGTGTGTGACCGTAGCCTGGAGCACATCGCCTCAAGAGGTCCTGGAAAAATATGCCCCAAGGCGGCCAGGTTACAGTTTGGTTTTATACATTCACGGAGATAGGATTACATGTAAAATCATAAATCAATGCATGGAAAGTGTATATTGGTTAGGCCCAAAAAGGCAGGACATCTCAGAGTTGGGGCTTACAGGCTATAGATGGATTCAAAGATACTTTTATTTGTAATTGGTTAAAGAAATACTTTGTCTAAAGACTGGGGACATTTTAAGTTAAGATAAGGAAGTCTGTTAATCAGAGACAAGCCACCATACATATAAATATACCTAACTCAAATGATCTGCTAAGTAAATTGATGGCCTATAGGTGTGGTTTTAACCTTTGCCTTTGCATGGCCTTAGGGCCTGTTAATGATTAAGTATCCTTTTGTAACAAAGAATAACTCCAAAATGTAGGGAGCATGACAAGGCTTGACTGACTTCCCTTCTCATCATAGCTGTCAACTCAGTTTTAGATTTTTCTGGGGTCCCCTTGGCCAGGCAAGCATCCATTCAGTTGGCTGGGGGCTTAGAATTTAATTTTAGTTCACGTATATATTTCACACTATCATACCTTCTAATTTGGGCAGTCTTATGGGGACTATTCCTTTTCATTTTGTAATTTCCCTAACTCCAGATACCCTCTGAAAATAAATTGCCAACACCCTGACACTTCTTCTCTCAATACTTCAACACTCATGTCCTGCAAACAAGACATTTTCTTCCATAACCCCAATAATAAAATAAAATCAACTAACATGCAACCTATATTCAAATTTACCCAGTAGGTGTGGGTAAGCCCATTAACAGGCCTAAGGGCATACAAGACAAACCTGCGGGTCCTCAATTTACACAACAAATCTATGTCCAGTGGCTTATCTCTGATAAAGAGCTCCTTACGTTGAAACATTCCAAGCCTTTAGACAAAGCTTCATATCTTTAACCAATTACAAGCCAAAGAATCTTTAAACCCACCTATAACCTGTAAGCCCCCCCGCTTTGAGATGGCCCACCTTTTTGGGCCAAACCAATGTATGCCTCCCACATACTGATTTATGACTTTTCCTGTAACCCCTGTCTCCCTGAAATGTATAAAACCAAACTGTAACCCAACCTTAGCGAGTCCACTGCTCAAGACCTCTTGGGTGTGGCTCCAGGTCATGGTCCTCAAATTTGGCTCAGAGTGAATCTCTTTAAAATTATTTTACAGAGTTTGATCTTTTTTTCTGTTGATAGAAGGTAAGAAATAAAAATAAAATCCTAAGCCCCTCACCAACTGAACAAACCCCCTCTTGGCCAAGGGGACCCCAGAGAAATGTTCAAACTGATGTAGGGGGTGTCCCAATGAAGGAAGGAAGGCCCGCTGAACTGGCCAAGTGGGTTCTTATCTTCGCACTGGAAAGAATCCAAGAGCAACCCAACTAGAGACAAAAAGTTTATTGAGAGAGAAACAGATAACAAATCCTACTCCACAGAGTAGGGGTCCTTTCTTGAGCAGGAGGGGACTCCTTATGGGGCAATGGTAACATTTTCAAATGTTCAGAATTTCCATTAGAAAACAGCTGTATGTGACTAGCATTGTCTTGAGGTCAGGCCATAAAGGTTAGCAATAAACTGTGGTCACAGAATGGTAAAGACAAACAGTTTGTAAGCATCTGGCTTAGTAATTCACCCACCCTTGGGCGGTCCCAGGCCAGCAACTTGCTGGTGACTTCCTCGCTGAGGGTAGCTGGGTCGGGTATCAGCTAAAATGGCTGTATTCAGGCCCTCTCAACCTTCCTTGTCTGCCTCATCCTTACATGAAAGCTGTGTTCCGGGCCAGGATGAAGAGGAGGACAGACACACTTTATTACACCCTCTTCTTCGCTGACTACCATTAGGCTTTCTTTCCTGAGCGTTAAACAGAAACCAGCCCTTTGGAAAGACTTGCTCCACCATTGATTTCAACTAACTTCATGACTGCACCTCCCTTTTGCCATTTGCACAACTGACTAGCATCCCTCCTAAGAGACCACAGACCACAGAGTGGTTCTGGCCAGCCTATGGAGGCTGCTGTGCACAGAGGACCTTCATGTCCTCTGCTTCACCTTTTGACATCAGAGGGCTGAAAAGTCCACCCTCAGATCATGCTGACATTGCCATTTTTTTAACATGTGACCTGTGAAACAGCATGAAGCTCAATTGTTCGTGTGCATGTTTCTCCTTTTGTAAATATTCATGACTCCTATAGCTTATTTAATATGTGTATTCAGCCACCTGCTCAGCATAAATTCCTGTTCCTTTACCACTCCCTTGAAAGGCCTGTCTCTGGTCTTTGCCAGAGGCTATGCTTCTCAGCTTGCAAGATGGCCAGCCTGCAGGCTGCAATCCTTTATGAGAAATAATGCTCTCCTTTCCAAATTTATGAATCTTGTCATTCTTCAGTTGACAAGGGTATAGTGTGGGATAGTGAAAATCAAAGGAAAACTATGGATTTCTAATATTACAAAAAGACACTAGCATTCTTTAAAGAGAGGAATCACACGATCTGAGTGTTTCTTCCTCTGTCCCAGTCTTATATCAAACCCTGGCTCATTATTTATGTATTTTAAGCAACAAAGTTTGTTGAACCCATACCATGTGCGAGACATTTGCCAGGCATTGGGGTAGTGGTGTTAAAAACACAAATAAGGTTTTTCCTAAGAAAAACTTATCCTTAGCATGGATAAGTAATTATAATTCATTGTTCGCATAGGGGAGAGAGAGAGAGAGCACTACGAATGCTTTTAACTGACATCTTTAATGAGGGTCAGGAAAAGCCTTCTCAAGGAAGTAACCTTTAAGCTGAAATCCAAAAGTTAAGATTAACCTAGTGAAGGGAGTCAGGGTAAGGAATGGGAAACGGGAATAGGGAACAGCATATGAGCAAAATAAAGGAGGCAGCAAAGAAACTTTCCATGTAGGAGGGGACATATTTGAAATGGAAAATTTGTTCCTTGTCCCTTAAGTTTCTGTATTCCCTCTTGCCAATCTGTGACTGCTGCTAATTACCTCCCTTTCCTTTATTTTTCAGAAGGCAGAGTCTGGTAGTGTGCGGAGAGGGTGAGGTTTACCCTGGCACCTCCTGGGGTACCTTAATTGCAGGCCTTATGCCCACTCCTAGATCAGCCACCTCTCTCTCTCTCTGACCTTCCTCACTTTGGGGAATGACTCATGGGCTCTGGGCTTTGTCTTCTGTGTGGACTTTTGAGACTGTTCGCTTTCATAATGTCAGTGGATGAGTTGTTGCTATGCAAATTACAAACTTCCCCATTTAATCTCCTCCTAAGAACTTCTTGCTGAACTCCATTCTCAATTTAACATCACTTCTTCTGGTATCTATTGATCTCATTTCTGTTATGTGGGGGGAAGGTTTCATCATGGGCACCCCATAAACAATTGTTTGGTGCAGCATTTGCTCCAAAGCTGCGATTTTCCCCTGAATGCTAATCATATACACACAGACACAAATAATTTACTTGGCTTTTATTTTGTTTTTATTATATGTTTTGGCTCTTGTTTTGTTTGGCTAGTTTCAGTGCACACAGACAGTAGTTTGTGTAAATTTGTTGTAAGGATGTTTGTACAGCTACTTTAGATAATCTCTGGGGAGGAAAGAAAGTCCTAGCACAGAAAATATGTAGAACAACAATCATGGGCATTTGCAGGATTCAGACAAATCCATCAATTGCAACAACAAATTGGAGCTTACATTTAACACATCTGCTTCATGATAGCAGAGATTTCATTGATTTTGTTCATTGCTGTCTCTTGCAGATATAGCCATGTTCATAATATTGTACTTGTTTAATAAATGGATAACCAGCAATAATAGAATTTAGAGACAGTGATCTGTAAAGAAATCAGTGTACAAACGACATAGAATTTCTTATCCTAAAGAGATGCATCAGATACCAGCATATATTATTATCTCTTTGTAATGAGTCTGTTAGCTTTGCAGCTTCCCAAGGATGAGTCTGGGTCCAGACACTCCCAGGAAGCTCTATTCTTGGGCTTATTCAAGGACCAGCTTTAGCTTTGGCGTGGTGCATTTGGGTCAGATTCAAACTGTTTCCATCACTGGAAATAAAATTTTGGCTTACTTGTCTTATCAATTCCATTGGCTTGTGTCACTGAAAGTATTATGGAAATGGCCAGTGATTGGATCTACCTGCTACATGATTTGTTTGGTGCTTGATATACACTCCTGGGTTGGCTGGTCTCAGCTGCAAATATCTTTCCTAATGTTTTGAGCATCACGTGCAAAACCTGGTCTTGATGCCCCGTGCTTCCTCTCCTCAGTCAGGTATGGCAGGATCTCATCTCAGAACCCAGGGACTCAGGGGAAAGTTCAAGGCATTTCAGAGCTCAGGGAGGCCACCAACCCCAGCCTGCTCCATGATGCTGGTGTGTAGATTCTAGTCTAGGCTGTCTCCTGGCATCCATCATTGTGGTGAACATTTTGATTATTGCTTTATGGAGATAAATGATTTTCTCCAAACTTTGATTTCTCAGAAAATGGATTTTGATATTGTAAAAAGAACCCAAGACTGGGAAATATGAACCCACAGTCCCAATTCCAGTTTTGTACTTCCTGAATAAGTCTTTTACCATTGCTGGGTTTCATTTTCTCCACTTGTTTGAGGGTATGGACAAGATGGTCTCTAAAGCTTCTTCCAGCTTGTGTGTCCTATGGTTCTATCTGGACCCTAGGTAGATCCAGACCGGAGAATACTGTTTCATTTTTTATTGCTAGGAAAAAAATGGTTCTTTTGTCTTATTGGTGTTGTTTAATTTGCCTTCTCTCCTGAGTCCCTTTCATTTTCTATAATGTACAGCTGAGATTCTATGCCAGACATTGTCTGTATATGATAGTTTTAGTTTTTTTTTCCCCATCACCTGCCAAACTGTCATATAAATCCTGAAAAATTAGCTGTCAGCACCTTCCTTCCCTCTATTAACACTTCTAGTATCATAAGTGGGACCTAGAGGCCTTTTTGCTCAAGGATGGAGATGAAAAGGACAAAAAGGATGAGGCATAGGGAAGACCCAATAAACATCAAAGTTATGGTTTCAGGTGGTAATTGCATTACAAATAGGCTTACATATCAACACTCTATTGGTTTGATTTCATCAAATTAAGAAACCACATTATTACCCCAAAGAATGATTCTCTTCCTTAAACAGAGAAGAAGGAAATCAAAATTGGCCTCATGAGCTAAAAGAGAAGGAAGTTTTTATGATTCATTAATATTTAACACCATCTTTGCTCATTCTAATTACTCAAGCTGTAGCTGAGACAGAAGCAGAGGATACACAATATCTAGACATCTGAAAGAAGAGAGGACTTTGAATTACAGCATCCTGGGGGCCAGAATGCTAGGCTCTTGGCCTTTATGTTGGATCATGAATCACCCACAAGGTAGAGCATTCAGTCATCCCTGGATGCTTTTGCAGAAACAGGCATTAGGTGTGGCACAGGTGTGGCATGACCACATTTCCTACTGAGGTCTGGGTATGCTAATGATGAGAATATTATATCACCTACCAGTGCTCAGTACCTGGCACTGAGCTAAGAAAGCTTTTAGGAAGCACTTGTGGAAGTAGAAGGGTTTATGGATCAGGAGTGATAAGACCCCAGTGTGATCTCTCACTAACCTAATCTGCAATTTTACACACCTCTCCTCGGACACCTGGTTTCTTCCTCATCCCAACCTACTTTATAAGATTATTTCCCCTACTTTTAACTTTTAATTTAAATAATTTTTAGATTTACAACAGAGTTGCTAGTCCATGGGATTTTGCAAGTGTCAAATGAATTAAACATGAGAAAATATTTTAAAGAGTTTAGAAAGTACCATATTTAAGTTGCTGTTGAGTCAGCTCTTGTCCCACTATAACCGTGTGAATGTTTATCAGGGCGCTTATTTTGGAGCATTAAAATTAATTATTTATATGTTTTCTCCCTTACTAATGAGTCAGGGATTGTGTCTTATTTATTTAATATCTCTAATGCCTTCTAGCACAGTACCTGTCAAATAATAGTTAATCTTGAAAAAGATTAATAGGAGGGAAGCAGTCTAGAAATACAACCTATGACTAGCCAATAATGTTGGTTACTACAATTAGCAACATTTTTATGGAAAAGGTATTTTGCAGATGTGATCAAATTAAGACTCTGGAGATCGGGTGGTTATTCTGGATTTTCTAGGTGGGCGGCCCAAATGTAAACATAAGTGTCCTTATAAGTGACAAAGAAAGAGAAATTTGAGCATAGAAGAAGGTGATGTGACCAAAGCAGAGAGTGATTAGAAGATACTAAGTTACTGGCCTTGAAAATGGAGGAAGAAGGTTAGAGCAAAGAAATGCAAAGAATGTAGTTCTAGAAGCTGAAAGAGGCAAGGTAATGAATTCTTTTCTAGAGCCTCCAGAAGCATAACTTTGTCCACACCTAGAATTTAGCCCAATGAAAGTAATTTCAGACATCTGGCCTTCAGAACTATGAAAAAAATAAATTTGTGTTGTTTTAATTCTCCAAGTTTGCAGTGATTTATTATAGCAGCAATAGGAAACTCATACAAGCCAGCTTACAGGTGAGAGTCAGAAGCCTGTATTTTTTACCAACTAGTAGGACATTGAAAAATCACTTAATCTCTCAGAGCCTCGCTTTTCTCATTTGTAGATTATAATTATGAATTTACTAATAGTGTTTTGAGACAGTTACAAGACAATGTCATAAACTGGTGCTATCCGTTAGTAATACAATGCAAGTCACAAATATTAGCTTTTAAAATTTAAAATGTAATTTTAAATTTTTAGTAGCCATGTTAAGAAAAAAGTAAAAAGAAATAGATAAAATTAGTTTAATATTTTTAATTTAACCTAATATATCCAAAATATGATCATTTCTGCATATAATAAATATAAAAATTATTAATAAGGCATTTATGTTCATTTTCCTATAAGTTTTTAAAATCTGGTGTGTATTTTATATTTACAGCACAGAGATCTGATTTTCACTTGTGCAAAGCCTCTTTCTGGTGAGTTTGATCTGTGTTGAATTCCTGACATCTGTTCTTTCGCCTCTGACACCCAACCAATTGAGAGGCGAGATTGTATTATTCCCACCCTTGGTCACTTCCATTATATTTTCCATATTTCTGATGTGTGCCCTGGCATTGCAGCAATCAGTGGCTATTTTAGTATGTACTGAGGCATAGCAAATTATGTCAAAACTTAGCAGCTTAAAACAACAAAAATTTATTATCTCAGTTTCTGCACATCAGAAAGCAGGTCATGGCTTAGGTGGGTCCACCAGCTCTGAGTCTCTGACAGGCTTTAATCGAGGTGTCGGGTGTCAGGCAGGGCTGTAGTCATCTCAAGGGCCAGGTGGGAAAGAATCCACTTCAAAGCTGATTCATGTGCCTCTTGGTAGGGCTGCTGGCAGGCCTCAGATCCTCGTCAGTTCTTCACCATGTGGGTTTCTGCATGAGATTAATCACAACAGGCAGCTGGCTTCCCCCAGAGTGGGGAATCCAAATGAGAAAGAAAGCAAGAGGGAGCCCCAGGATTTTTTATGGCCTAATCTTGGAAATGGCATTCCGTAAGTCTGCTGAACACTATTGGTTAGAAATGAGTCACTACATCCAACCCATTTTTAAAGAGATGGATGTCAATACCAGGAGGAGGGGATGAGTGGGTCCAGGTAAAGGCTGCCTACCGCAATAGCCGCTGCTCTTGGCATGCCCCATCCCAGGTCTTCCTGATCCATGGAACTACCCTCCTCCCAGGCAAGAGGGAGACCCTGCAGCAGAAACAGCAAGCTTTTTGAATCATTGATCAGTAAATGAGCATAAACTGGAACTGGTTGTAGCCCGCCTCAGAACTGCAGGTACAGTGCAATTATGTAAAATCTCAACACTTATTTTGCTGACCACATCCCAGAAATTGGTATCTGGGACCTGGGGGCACTGCAGAGGACCAGAGCTGAGCTAAGCTGAGCTGTGCTTTTTTGATAATAAAACAGATGGCATCGAACAGAGCCTGTAGGAATGCCTGATTTTAACCATTGCTACATAAACATAGTACTTTGATCTCAGAGTCAATCACTTTTTCCCCCAGGTAAACTCATTTTCATTTGGGAAAGATGGCTGGGTGGTTATTTTTATTTTCATAAACCTGGAGGGGCAATGTCTGTAGACATTAGACCTGAAGCCAAAAATTAATATATTTCCAGTGCCAAGTGTATGTGAATTGAGCTAGGTGGAAGACAAAACAGAGTGGAAGGAACTGTGAGGGTGCAGAGAGGCAGACTTAACTAAGGCATCCAAATTCAATGCAAAGCAAAACATTGTGCATACCAAATAAAACATGCCTGTGAGCTGAATATTGTCTAGAAAGTGCCAAAATATGATCCTACAAGCCTAGTGGTAGGGTAAAATTCATAAACAAGATATCAAGCAGATATCCCAGACACTCCTCAACTCAACGGGGCTTTGAGATAAACCAACCTTATGCAAATCCAGAAAAGCCACATGCCTTGCTTAAGGGTGCAGGGAGTTGTTTCTAGAACTCAGTACTCCTAATTTAAAATATTCACATTATTTCTGGTCCTGGCACTCTGCAGATAAAGTCCTTTGTGAGTAAAGCCCGGTAATAACAGGGTCGGGGCAGGGTATTTATGAGTCTACCAGGGACCAAGTAGTTTACTAGGCATGTGTGCTGATGGGGTTCTGACCACAGAGAATCTGCTGGAGCCCCACATGGAGACAGATCCTAGGAAGGGGCTTGCTTTTTAAGGGTTTTTTCCTAGACTCTTTAAGACTGCTTAAACAATAGAGGGACCTAAATAGGCTATGAACAGCATCTCGTTCACTACTGAAGGGGCTTATAGAGGCTCAGAGCTGAGGCATACTTTGTCTTCACTACAGAGGGGTGACCCAGAGGCTAAAAGAGACAATGCTGGGCAGTATGTGGCAGTACTAGGCAGCTGTTCTAGCCACAGAGGCTGATCCTGGTGCTGTCAGTGGGAGGCAGCATGCTCAGGAGGAATTTGATCATTAGCCTAGTAGATGGAACACAGCAGTGGCAAATGGAGCTGGTAGGAGAACTAGGAGACAGGCAGCTGCATTTCCCAGTGATACCTCCATATATGCTGATTTCTTGGCACAAGACTAGGGATCGGGACAAAGCACCAGCTTTAATCAAGAAGTGATGGGCAGAGTTAGTGGGGTATCAGGGACTCAGACTAATAGACAGAAGGTGAAGGTAAGCTCCTAGTTCTAGAGAGGGAGGCTAAAGATCTAAGTAGAATAAGGTCCAATTCTCTGTATGGAGTAATAAAAAAGGGGTAAAATCCTGTGAAACAGGAATGCCTAGACTCTAACTCCAAGTTCTTATAAAAACTAATGCTTCAACTTGCTGTCTCAAGTAGATTTGAGTTAGTTGCTGGTACAGGGTCCAAGGCTAGAGTTGGGACCAAGGCTAGCATCGGTGGACCCAGAAGTAGGGTGTGGTAACGGGTCAGAGCTTGGGGAAGGGTGAGGAAGAAGGTTCAGTCAGGAGTTCCCATTGCATTTTGGAAGCTCCTGAGGAAAGCCCAGGGAAAGCTGGCAATCCTTCTAAAGATCTGAGTTACAAGAGTCATGAAAGCATATAATTTGATTAACGTCCAGGTGATGTGGTGCATTCTGGGATCACTCCTGGTTCCAAAGAGAACTAACTCCAAATTTATAGCCCAAACTAAGACCAGCCCAGGGCACAACAATTTCAAGTGCTAGTAGGTACTTAGTATGTTGGAGAAATGGTAGAGATGGTAGAGACTGATAACTAACCTTATGAATATAGGAATCAAAATTCAGATTTATTGATTTTTTAAAAATCCACAATGATAGCTAACATGTATTAAGAATGAATTGACTATGTGTCCAGAGTTTTGCATGCATGAGTTTTGCATGTTTCTATTTAATCCTCCCCACTGTATTATTATTTGCCATTTTACACATATAGAAACTGAATCCTGGAAAGTGTAGGTAACTTTTCCAAGGGCTCACAGCTAGTTAAAAGAGATGGGACTTCAAATTAGGTCTGTCTGACTCCAAAGCCTATGAAATTAACAGAGCCACATTGGAACAGAGTTAATTGGTTCCCTGTGGTGTTCTAGCCCCAGGCATGCCAAGTCACTCTGTGTTGGAAAACTGATTTAGGAAATGTAGACTTGGTGCTGAAATCACTGAAAGATGAAAACATTTAAAAGAAAGGAAGAAAAGAGAAAATCGTGCACTGGAAATGTGGCTGATCCAAACTGAGCTACAGCTTAGCTTTATGTCTGGAACACACTCAACTCATCAGCTCTGCCAGAACACAGAGCTAAAGATGAGAACATCTTGAGGGATGAAGAGTTAAAAGAAAAAGAAAAGGCTGTTTTACTCCTGATCAAGTTCGAAACTGTCCTCCAGGTTGAAATAGCCTATTTGGAACAGATTTTTTTTAAAATACAGTAGTTATGGTTTATCTGCAATAAAATCACTCATTTAATTTGTTATTAATTTTTCTAATAATTTTATGCTTCAAGATTTTCCCCATTCAGAGATTGGTTTAATATATATTCATCTTAAATTTTTGTGGTTTCCTATATGGCTTCAATTTTTAATACTGAAATTATTGATGTGACTAGAATTGTTTTTAAATATACATTCTCATACTCAACCAATTTTCCAGCACCACTTCCTTAGTAATTTGAGCTTCCACATTTGTCTGGAAGGTTTTTGTTATCACACATAAGGTTTTATAGGTCTATATCCGTCTAAGGTTGGTTGCACACTTTTTTCCTGTTGCACAGAAACTGGCTGTAGATTCCTGAGCCAATACCACTCTATTTCTATTATAGCAATGTTACGATAAGTTTGTAATGCATTTTACAATTGGTATGTCAACATGCCTCCATTACTCCAATTTTTGAAAAATGTCTTGGTTATTATCAACCTTTTTTTTTTTTTTTTTAATGAACTTTAATTTGGTTGAGAGCTGGCAGTGAAATCCAGGTCAGCCTGACAGAAAACCCACATTTTTAATTACTACATAGTGTTAATACTAACTCCCTATTCTCCTTTCTCAGCATTGAACAAAGAGAAAGTGAGGAAGATAGAGCACGTCAATTTTAGGATGATATATATTATGAAGCCTTCCTTAGTGCCATTGCTATAGAAGCATATTCTTATCTTGTTATTTTGGAAACCAGGTTTCAGGAGTGTGACTTCGGGCCAATCTAATTTCTCCATCTCAATTTCTTAATCTGTAAATTAAGGTGGTTGGTCAGATGATTTGTAAGGTTATTCATGTGTCTGATATTTTCTGTAATTCAGCATATCCATAAATAGAAGGCAGGGAGACAGCATGCTCCAGGGATTGGCCTGGTCAAAGGTGGAGTGTCAGTCTGTGTGCAGTGTGGGAATATTTACTGAAGTTAATGAGAAATGAGCTCTAAATATATTGAGTAACACACAGGATTTTTTATGTATTTATGCAAATTCTACTAATTAGCATGGGCAAACAAGAAATAGATGTCCAGGGAAAGGCTGCTGTTTGTTTTCTCTCACTGGTGCATGTTAATGATCAAAATAAGATTTGCAAATCGGCCTGTATCTATCTTCCAAGGTTAATATTGTAATTTGGTGAGATTTCAAACAGCTTGACTTGTATTATTGTGCTGGAAGACTGCCAGGAACCCTAAATCAGCTCAACAGTGTCTAGTGATTTCAGGCTTGATGGTGGACATTTGTTACCCAAGGGGCTCATTCTGATGGAGAGAAAGAGAGAGAGCAAGAAAAGAGCCACCATCTTTCCTTTATGCTGCAAATTTTAACTTTATGTTCATTTTTCCAAACTCTCTTAAGGTAAGGATGATGCCTGCATTTATTATAACTTAATTGACATGTCTGATCATTTTTGCTACTTGTTTTACTTGGAAGAAAAAAAGACAATGCATATTTATCAGCGATAGAGTTCATGACTGGGATTGGCCAAGTTTGTTAGCTGTCAACAATGCCTAAACAGTTGTCCTGTGGGAAAGGGAGAACATGTGCAGTTTGTGGCTCCTTTGAGGGAATGGCTAGGACCAAGATATAGAAGTTTCAGAAGAAAACTCATAGCTTAGCTCAGAGAGGATGTTTTAATAATAAGAGTTGGCCTCAGGTGGAACAGTCTATGTTATTTGGGAACCACAAAGGAACCTTCCAAACCAGGAAATATGTGATCCTATGACTCTCTGTAGGGCAGAAAGTGAATTGTACTGGGATGGATTCTATTATTTATGCCCTAGATCAAGGAGGAATATCTGCAGCAGACATATCTGCAGCAGAAAGATGAGTGAGCAAACCCATGAATTGGCGCCTTATTATAACTCTAATGACAAAGTAATTTATCTGGATTAAATAAGATATTCTATCTTTATTAAAGTGCCTAGTGCCCATAAATAGGAAAAAAATTTTTTGAAGTTTTACACTTATTAGAAAGGTTTACCAGCGTAGAGGGCAGAAATGAAGGGTAGGGGCAAGGATGATGTATAACACCGGTGGCTCCAAAACAGTAGTCCATGGTTTAGCTGAAACAGAATCACCCTGTAAAATCCTGAGGCCTTACCAGGACCTGAGAGAAGGACATTGGAAAATATATTTTACAAATAAACTTCCCAAGTGATTTAATGCATAACTTGTTTGAGGAATGTCTGTATTAGATAGCCTCACATTTTCCCAAAACTCTTAAAATTCAAGATAATTTTAAGTATAAAAGAATATTTATATTTCATATAGACTGCATTTCACTACAGGATCCCAGTTTTTTATGCCATTTCCTGTAATCCATGCATAAAATTCAGTTAAGCATCATCGTCATTCATAAAAAAGATGACTTTGCTATTTATTCTTTTCAACCACGGATACTTGCCATATCTCAGAACAGGGTGAATGTGTAGATTCCAACTCACAGCCCCCGACTCTAAATTTACTAAGTAGAAGGTAAATTTTAGATGACTCATTAATGATACATCTTCCGTGATGAAAATAAGGCATCGGTGGCTCTCCTTTGACTTTCAAACAGTGAACAAACAATTAGGCCTCTATATTGAGTAATGGCACAAAGATAGGGTGGGATTACAGCTGGGGTGGTGGTCAGGGAAGAAACAGGGGGACTAGATATTGAAAGAACAGGGACATAACAAAGGAAAAGAGATAGAAAGGCCAAGCCTGGGAGAGAAAGTTCTAGGAAGAGGTTGCAACAGCTTGACACATTCAGGAAGCTATAAAGTACCCTAACTATTCTAAGATCTTATACACAAGTGTGTTTAAATTCACCTGTTGTTTAAAATCACACACACACAAATGTCATGGGATTTGACAGTTTATAATGTCCACATAATTGAATGAGGAAAGCTTCTTAGCCTCATTCCACACTCTACTAAGGGCTTGGGACCTAACATTACTCAAAGTCAAGAGCAAATTAATTTTCCAGATAAGTGTGTTATTTTGGCTGAGAAGGTAGGCTCTGGAGACAATCTGCTAAGCCTAGAATTCTGTTACTTTAACCTCTGTCTATCTGAGTGCCATAAACTATAAAATGGAAATAATGCAGTTATTTTATGAGGTTATTATGAAGATTGAATAAGTAAATACATGGCAAGCACTGAGGCAAGTGACTACCACATCAGCTCTTAGTACTATTTGTTGGTGTTGTGAAGAGGAGACAAAGGAGATAAGTGGTGGAGTGAGGGACCATGTCACTCTATGTCTGGGAGCCTGGGGATGCCGGGGCATATCGTCAGTTATGTGAGATTCTTTCCAAGCACCTCACCCGCCCCCAACTTAACTTACAAATAAGGACATTTCCCTGTGCTCAATGGCAAGCCATTGGCAAGTTTTAAGTGAAAGTGTAACTCACCTCCTCCCCCAGGCCAAGGACCGTCTATTATATACATTTGTGTCTCCAGTGCCTGACTCATAGCAGACAGTCACTAATAGCTATGAAATGAATAAGTGAGTGAATAAATTAATGAATGAAAGCACAGTGAAGCTCTGTGATTATACCAATATCAGAAGAGAAAACTAATAAATCACTATTTAATTCTGTACAAGTGCTATATTTTGATGTAAGTGTCATGACCCATTTGATCTGCAGATCACATTGAAACAAGTAGTTATAGATCTAATCCACCAACACTCGAGAAAACATTCCTGTCAGAGGTACTCTCGGGAGTAGCTAAGGCAATACTGATACATGGTATCCAAGAAGGAACACTGTCCCCAGAATTAGCAGCCTGAATTCTAGAAATGCTTCTGCCACCGCCCAGCTCTTTAACCCAGAACAATCAGTCTGTCTCTCTAAGCCCCAGTTTCCACATTTGTAATATTGGGATAATGATACTCATTGCTAATTTTTAAAAAATTTGAGGATTAAATGAGCTATAATACTTATCACACAGTGGCTGGCATGGAATGTGTTCTCAGAAAATATTAATTAATGTAATATTTTATTTTTGGCATATCATTCATATAAAAAGCATGTAAACTATAAAAGATTTTTAAAAAGCACTTATGAAATAGCATACATTTAAACACTGTCTAGATAGCTGAACTGAGGAATTTTTTATTTTTAGATTTTGTAATGATACTGTGTTTATATCTTTATGAAAAATTCCTTATTGACTGGAGATACCAACTGACATATTTACTGATGGAATAGTATAATGTCTGGGATCTATTTCAAAATAATCTGGCCTGGAAGGATAAATAGAGATGATGCAGGACTGGGCATAAGTTAAAGATTATTTTAGTAATGTATGTATGGGCATTCACTTTACTATCCTCTTTGCTTTTGTATATGTTTAAAATTTTTCATGGTAAAAATCAAAAAAAGAATAATCAAAGTGATGCATATATACAAAACCAAAAATAACATGCTGAAGTTTCTGGTTCTTAATCAATCCAATTCAACTAAACTTTGTTCTGTCTATTCCATGTAGACACTGTACTCAATCAACACCAGCAGCAGATAGAGAACTGCAACAGAAAACGCCTCCAGGACAACCCAGGTTTTGTTTGTTTATATGCTTATTGGTTTGTTTTGAGAAAGCAGGGGGCACACAAATAATATTTGAATACAATTCTGATCATGATTGTCATTAAGTGCCTTGGTAGTGGCTGAGGAAGGGAGAGGTAGGCAGAGAAACCTTCACAGAGAAGGTGAAATTTAAAACGTATTGAAAAGGGGGCAGGATTTCAAAAGAAGTTATAAGAAAAAGAAAAAAATGAGGAACCACACAACTCCAAGAATACATCAAAGACAGCCTATATCAAAAGGTAAAAAAGGGATTTAAGAAGATTAAAAGGACAAGTAACTAAGAAGAGAAAGAATATGAAGCGATTCAAATTTTTCTGAACTATCACAAGGAGGATCTTGTATGATACCTGATTGAGTTTCCCAGGGCTTCCATCGCAAAGGGACACAAATCGGTTGGCTAAAACAACAGAAATTCATTGTCCCATAGTTCTGGAAGGTGAAAAATCCAAAATCAAGGTGTCAGTCAGCAGGGCCATGCCCCCTCTGAAGGCTGAAAACGTGTAAACTAAAATAAAATCTTAAGGCTTCCTCCCCACTGGCTGACTGAATGGACCCCCTCCTGGCCAAAGGGATATCCTGAAGCTAAATTGCCTACCAGGAGGAGGGAGGTCAGGTTTGTCTCATCATGCCCCCCTCCTTCTTGGAGACATCCTTTGTAACTGACTAATAGACCTAAGGCTATGCAAGACAAACCGGAAGTCCTCAATTTACACAGCCAATATATGTCCTGTGACTTGTCTCTAATTAACAGACCTCCTTATCGTAAAACATTCCAAGCCCCTAGACAAAGCTTCATGTCTTTAACCAATTACAAGTCAAAGAATCTTTAAATCCACCTGTAACCTATAAGCCTCCCCCCCACTTCAATGTGGTCCACCTTTTTGGGCCAAACCGATGTATGCCTTCCATGTATTGATTTATGACTTTACCTGTAACCCCTGTCTCCCTGAAATGTATGAAACCAAACTGTAACCCAATCCACAGCGAGTCCACTTGACCAAGGCTTCTTGGGCATGGCTCTGGGTGATGATCCTCAAATCTGGCTCAGAATAAACCTCTTTAAATTATTTTACAGAGTTTGGCTTCTTTTCTGTCAACAAAGGAATCCTCCCTTGCCCCTTTCTAGCTTTGGTGGTTCGCTGGCCACCTGTGGCATTTCTTGGTTTGTAAGATGCATAACTCCCATTTCACCTGGTGGTCTTCTTACCAGGACAACAGTCATATTGGCCTAGGGGCCCACACTACTCCAGTATGACCTCCTCATAACGTAACCAATAACATCAATAACAATCCTATTTCCAAAAAAGATCACATTCTGAGGTGCTGAGGTTAGGACTTCAATATATAACTTCTTTTGTGTGGGGGAGGGCGGTGGGAGGGATAATTCAACCTATAACAATGCAAAATAAATCTTTTCAAAGGAAGGAGAGTGAAGCATGCAACTATATGATAGAATTGGTCTCTTGAAGCAATTAGAATATTTGGGTTCTGTTCTTGGTTTGGCCATTTCTTATCCATGTGACCTTGGGCAGCTCCATTCAAGTTCTCTGAACCTGTGAACAGAGCTGTCTGTTCTATACAGCTGACAGAGCTCATGGAGAATGAAATAAAATGATGGTGTGAAAGGACTTGGAAAAGCTCGGAGCTCTGGACCTGAACTCTGTAAAGTACCGTTATTACGGATCCTTCTATCCGTATGTCATTCGCTGCCCTGCACAGATAAGACTGGAAATCCCAGTGATTGGGGCTATTTCCTATGTGTGAAAGCTTTGTCTCTGGAACATCTTTGATAAAATATAAAAATGTTTTTCAGGGAGAATAGGTTGCTGCTTCTCAGTGGAGGGTGTCAAGTAGTGTCAGTCCTGGAGGCTTGAAGAAAAAAGTAGTACTAAGCACAATGCTGTTGAGAAAGGCCAATATTTCTACTCCAAGTCCTCTAGTTTCCATAGAGAAGGGACTTGTACAACTTTGCCCACAAGGGGGAGGCCAGGAGGATTCCTTTCATGCTCACCTCAACTTCTCTACAAAAAAATAAAAAGTCTAACTAATCTGATTGCTCAGAATTTTGGACATTCAGTGAGTTTCAGTTTTCCTAGAGGGTGAAAGATAACTTGGGCCTATATTTTGATCTTTTATTCTCTGTATCCTGCCAGTTATAGGTGTGAAAGTCATGACCCTCACGGCTTACTGGCAACCCAGGGTCCCCCAGACAACACAGCTATCTAAACAGACAAGCCCTATGTTTGAGAAATGGGGAAGGATTATCAGACCCCTACTTCCAGGAAGTCAGCTATGTCAGGGAGCCCTATGTTTGATCAGTTATTTTTTACTCAACTGGCTAATAATAGAAACTGCATTGACCCTTATTTGGCCATAAGCTCTTTGTGCTTCCCCCCCTATTGTTTAGATTACGGAAGAGAGGAAGGGTGAACATTAGCCTGCTTCACTTTACGACCTCCTCCCAACACACACCTACTTCCTCAACTTCCAAATAGCAAAGACTGAGCTGAGCTCTACAAAGAAAGCTCAAGATTACAGTATCCAAGCTTACTAGGAGCAGACCCCACCTCGAGAATGAATCAGTAGATAGAATGATTTTGAAGTGACTGGGAAAAGTGCCTAGGATGAGTCAGCCCAGAGCAGTGGTGTGGCGGGGGCATGTTTACCTTGAAGAAGCATAAAATTCCACAGTCACTAAGTTCCAAGGCACACACGGATGGGGACTCTAACTCTGTAAAGTACTGTTATCACTTTTGTTGCTAGGAATACCTTAGAGTCTAGAGGAGACAAGGCGTGGGACACTGATGAGTTGGGGGTGTGAGGTGGAGGCAAAGCTGTGAGGTTGTCTGCCTGCAGCTTCTCCCACCCACCCATTTTCACGGGGACTCAGTGAGGACAGCTTCAGTCGTGGCTGAGGTGCGGGACTGAGAGGAGGCGTGGGGAACGCATGAAAGCACCAAAACACTCCTGGAACAGACTTGGTACATTTGCCAAGAGATGGTCTGGGCCTCAGCCTACACAGATAGGTAAGAGACGGAGCTATAACTAAGCAGCTTTATTTTGTGAGTTTGGGGGCAATAAACTATCACATGAGGATTAGACGTATTTTACAAAATGAGAAAGTAAAGGTAAGATGAGGTGATACCCAGGAGTTTATGCACTTGCCAATACCTCTGTTAGATTTTCCCACTTAGTCATTTCTTCTTACTAACCTAATGTTCCCCAGAATCAACCAGAAAACAAGACGAGACCTTCACCAGAGCCTTTATTCCACTTGAAGCTGGTCCACTGGCCATGGATGTTGTGTGGAAGGTGATATGAGTGTGACTGTTGCTGAATCTGTCAACCAAGGAAGGCATCACCCGCCTTCCTTGATTTGCTATTAGCTTGAGAAAATATCCTCCCATAGTCTCCCTCCTACTCAGTGTCTTTCTTTCTGCTTCCTCCCCCCACACTATGAAGCAAATCTGTTAGTTGTCTTGGCAAGGCCACAACACATGAGACGTTTGTTAAAGGAGTGGGCGCTGTCTTCCAGAAAAGCAAATTCTTCTGTCTCTGTTTGCTAGATATTAGCTTAATTACCTCAGAATTGTCTGAGGAAACCTGGGTTTTCTGTCTATCTCACATTTTTGTTTCTTAGTCACATAGGTCTAGTGAGCTGAGAGAAGTTTCTAAACAGAAATAAAGTCTAGAACTATGATGACAAGTCATCTAAGAAGATCCCAGAGTTACATGGTTGTGAAAGAATTTTGAATTTTTTTTCACTTAACATGACATTTCTTGCCTCCCTAGAAGCCCAGAAAGTTTATCTCCAGAGTTTCACATTCTATGAAGGAATTTTTGGTGCCCTCGCTAATTAGAATTGAAGGTGATGAGTTTGTTTTCATCATGGCACAGACTGATTACCAATACTAGCCAAAAACTGACCCTAGGCCAAATCACAGGCTGATATCCCATCTCAACCCCTACCATGGTTACAAATGAACTTTAATGCCCACTCAAGAATGAACCTTAAGCCAAGTCCCAGGAAAAGATGGGACATTGAAATTATGATAACAGCTATTTTGCATATGCCTAATTCATCCTTCCCCACATTTTCCTGTAATGCCTATGAAACATGTCAAATGAGTAGTAGTAGCACTGGTAATGCCAATCTCTGGGAAAAAAAAATTACCCTAACCACATGTTGATAGTAGGATTGAGAAAAGTGAGCAATAGCTAAATATTGAGACCTACAAATTTAGATATAAAAGAGTGGGAAAAGACTCTCATCCAACCTGCTCTATATTCCACCATCAGAAGCTCAGAAAGTGCTACCAATCAAGAAGCTTCCCCACTACCACTCTACAGAAGTAGCATGTCAGGGCACTCAGAGCTCTTTCCCCCTTCCCATCCATATGCCCAATCTCACTAACACTTTTTATTTTTCACCATAAATTCAGCAATGGGGAGAAAGGCAACTGTTTGTATGCATTGCACAATAAAATGTGTGGTTGCCAATAGGCAAAGTGAAGACCCTGGGACGTGCATCACATTTTAGGAAGTGAGATTAGTAATAGCTGGAGTGCTAACCCTGAAGCATGTATCACATATTAAGATACACAGTTAGTGTGTTGGTCTGCCATACAAAGATATCAAAGACTGGGTGACTTAAGTAACACTTACTTTTTCACAGATCTGGTGGCTGGAAGTCCAAGCTTAAGGTTCCAGGAGGCTTGGTTTCTGTTGAGACCTCTCTCCTCAATGTGCAGATGGCACCTTCCCACTAGTGTGGCCTCCTTTCTGTACGTGCATGCAGAGAGGGACAGAGAGCTCTGGTATCTCTTCCTCTTCTTTTAAGAACTCCAATTCTTTCGGATTAGGGCCCACCCTTAGGACCTCATTTGACCTTGATTACCTCCTTAAAGGTCCTGTCTCCAAATACACTCACATCAGAGACTCGGGCCTCAACCTATGAATTTTTGGGGGAAATAATTCAGTCTATAACAGTTAACAAAAGGTAAAAGCAGAGACAGGAGAAGTTATGAAAACTGTACCAACTAACTGGTTTTTCGCATACTATCTCTGCTAAAGGACTATTATTTCGAATTATTCATCTATACATGAACTTCCTATAATAAAAAAGGAGGAGGCCCGGGAGGAGACTACATTTCTGCCTCTCGCTGATGCCTTCCAGAACCAGGAGCATGGCTAGGACTGTGCATGTTAACTGTCCCTCCAGTTTAGGATTAGACACAGGGATTTTAAAATCGCTCAGGTGGTCAGAGAGAAAACACACTGTCTTTTGGCATCATTGGACCTGAATAAAGAAAGGCCTTTTTGCATTCTTGTTTGGAGGTGAAAAAACAGAAAAAACAACATGGGGCCTGTGGAAAAAATCCTTCTATATAAACGAATGCTCTACCCATCCAGGGGAAAAGCATAACCATGAAAAGTGTTTTCAAATACCCTTTAGAATGAATTTTATTTTGTCAGCGAAGTTCTAGAAAATATAGATTAGAATATGAAAGATGAAATGAATAAACTAAAAATTTAATTTTAAATTAAATAATATCAACAATATGGGTCTTAAACCCCAGAGATGGAAAAATAGAAGAATGAGAGAATTTTAAATCCTAAAAAATTCTTTCCTTTAGATGAGCAACAGTCTAAAGTTATTACATTATTCTTGAAACTGAAAAATACATGGAAAAAATATTTTTCTTGGGAGTTTCATGAAACCCAGAGACTACTGCTAATTCAGTGGTTCCCCAGAGTGTGTCCCAGACTAACACCATCAGCATCACCTGGGATCTAGTTAAGTATGCACATTCTCAGGTTATACATCAGACCTACTGAATCAGAAACTTTGGGAGTAGAGCCAGGCAATTTGTTTTAACAATCCCTCCAGGTGATTCTGATTCATGCTGAGACTTGAGAACCACTGCTCTAGTAGAATATGAAACAGGCTGTGTACCTTCATAATCAGCAGGTATGTTTAACCTAAAGAAACATGAGCCACAGTATGAAAGGTATTCATTACTCCATTCATTCATTCAGAGAATGTTTATGAGTTAACTATCATGTCCACATCACTGTTCTAGGCACTGGATATACAATAGTACACACTTCAGTCAAATTAACAATGAAAGAGAAAGGAAGGGTAAAAACAGAGTACATAAAAAAGATAACAGATATAAACAAAGAAAATAGTACAATACTGCTATGGTTTGAATGTGTCCCCCAAAGTTCATGTGTTGGAAACTTAATCCCCAATGCAATAGTGTTGAGAGACGGGAACTTAAGAGGCGATTAGGTCGGGAGTGCTCTGCCCTCATGAATGGATTAATGTCAGTATCACAAGGTTCATTATAAAAGAGAGTTCAGCTCCCTCTTGCTCTCTGTCACACTCTGTCACCATGGGATACCTTCCACCACGTTATGATGCATCAGGAAGACCCTCACCAGATGTGGCCCCTCTGTCTTGGATTTCCCAGACTCCAGAACAATGAGCCAAGTAAACTTCTATTGTTTATAAATTGCCCAGTCTGTAGTATTCTGCTATAGAAACACAAAACAGGATAAGACAAATACATATAAATAATTTATACTTTTCAAAATCAGAACATCAAAATTCTCAGATTGGGTAAATACAAGATTCAACACTTTACCACTTAAGAAAGGCACATCTAAATCTTTATGATTGTTGAAGATTTGCCAGGCAAATGTAAAAAAAAAAAAAATAAGTGAATGAAATAATATTTATTTCAGAGAAAATGTAACTCAGAACCAAAATAGTGTACCTGGAATATAGAAGGGAAACATGGGTGCTACTTGAGGCAGGTAGTATTGTCCAGCGCCAACTGTAAGGGCTTTCTGGTGTGTTATGTGATTGGATGGGGGCCAGTCGTGTCTAAAGAGCTAAGGGCAGAAGAAGCATAACTACATACTTTATTTCTTTCATATCACTGGCAATGCAGATGATGGCACATGTGAAGTATTTTGAAACGTGCATTTACTTTAATAGGATTTCTAATTAATTTAACAAACTACAGTTTTAAAAGTATTATTAAGACAAGGCTAAATTTTTATAAAAAGTTAGCTTAAACTTTTGAGCAAATAATAATACATATCCTATATCTCTTCTTGAATACAAGAGATAATCAGATATAAAAGATGCATTAAGAAAACCCTGAAGTTTAGGCAATACTGTGATAATTAAGATGATTGAAATTACCAGATTGAGTGGAATTAATCCATTGTTCATCATGAAATTCTTTAAAGGCATAGAACAAAATTCGTCAGTATAATCTTCTCAGGAGTCGGAATTGTGACTTTTTCCAAAAGCCATCAGTACTAAAGGAACCGGGACCTCATACTTTCTATCCTACTACCATCTCTTTTTGTTTTGAAATAAGCAATATGGTGCGTTCTACGATCACTTGCATAGTAACACAGTTGTGAAGAGAAGGTAGTTCTTAGGAACCTGTCTGAAGTTATTCTAGCAATGTAAATTTAATGGCTGGTTAGCTATGGAGGGGAATTCCTAATAGCTTTATATCAGATACCGCCTCACCTTGCGGAAGATTCTCTTTTGCATACAACTCAGAAGCTCTGTTCTTGCTTCCCTGGCCCATCTGCTCTGCTACTCCACAGTTCTCACACTGTATTTTTCATTAGCTTTTTAAAGGATCCATAATAATAAGATAAGGATGACTTAGCCTTACATCTATATTAAAATGCTTCTAGCATAACTGTGTTGAACTTTGGGGAATTGTTCTACGGAAGAATCATAATCGCAATTTTACTCAGTTCTTCTCTGCCCCTAATTACCTGTTGGAGACAAATTTACCAGTCACCACAAATATTAGCAAGAGATAACACACAGCATAAGGCAAAAAGCCAGAATATTTCATAAATCGGAGTCAGGTGACTCCAGCGATTAGTGAAACATAATACATTTCTACCCCTGAGCTGAGCAGAAACGAGACACTCAAGGAAGGAACTAGAAAGCAGTTCCATATGGTGCCAAGACAGCCTGTCAGGGCTGTTGGAAGGATAGAGATTCTCTGCTTAGTACTGTCCACAAATTGTTGATTCAGGGAATGTCACACCTGGAAAGGATCTTAGAATCATCTTTAAAATGAGGACACTGGTAAATACCTTGATAAGACTAAAGAAAAGCCTAGACCCCAGAAACTTTCTTCCCTGTCTTCTACCAAACACTGCTACTCATTTGGAGAACAATGGCATGAACACAAAATTCAATGAGACTTGAGGCAGGCAGGCAAAGCCAAGGGTCCAGGAAGGAATTCTCAGAATACAATCGTGAAATGGGATAGTTTTCAGGAAAATTGGCAACAATGATCCCATTGTCGGTGGTAACTGGAGGTAGAGATAACAAATGGCATGTTGTCACATCAAAACTACTCTTACCTGAGGTGAATCGGGCTGCAGGAGATGTATTGACCTACCTAATACTACGAGCATTTGAGAGATATAAAGACAAGCTTCTCGGGTGATGCTAAGTGCCATCAGTACTCCGGAGTAAAAAAAATGTAAGCTCAGGTCAGACAACTCAGGGCACTGCATGAAAGCAACAGGACTTCATGGCACCATTGAAAGAGATTCCTATCTCCTATAGACAGATTGTACTGAAATTAGTCCTAATATTTGAGCCTAATATCTGATTTTGAGAGTAACTGGGTTATAAAGAAGGCTAATTCATATCCACAGCAAGTCTCATATGCTAAACTCAAGGCATTCAGTGGAAATGATGAGGGAGGGACCTGAGATCTAAGATGAGGATATCTGAACAGATGTGCTTGAAAACACGGAATCCTCAGACTTCTCTGCAGCCTAAGTGCTCCATCCCCCTTGACGGAGCGCAACAGCCTTTCCTTGGCTGGAGAGGCCCCAGGAAAAGACTTCATTGAGTTAGATACTATAACAGAATACCATAAACTAAGTGGCTTATAAATAACAGAAGTGTATTTCTCACAGTTCTGCAGACTGGGAAGTCCAAGATCAAGGCACTGGCAGATTCTGTGTCTGGTGACAGCCCTCTATCTGGTTCACAGAAGACACCTTCTCACTGTGTTCTTACATGGTAGCAGGACATGACAGCTCTCTGGAGTCTCTTTTATATTTATATTTTTATTTATTTATTTACTTATTTATTTATTTTACAAATTCCTACAATCTGGAGTCTCTTTTATAAGGGCACTAACCATATTCATGAGGGCTCAGTCCTCATGACCTAATCACCCACCAAAGGCCCTACCTCCTAATACCACCACATTGGTGATTAAATTTTAACATATAAATTTTGGTGAAACATACACATTCAGACAATAGCAGATGCCTTACAAGATAATAGTGAAGATAGGTCTTCTCTCTTATAGCCCAATAACTAGGGTCAAATTTTAGCTTGGTCTGCCTAGGAAATACTCTAGCATCCACCAAAGAGCTACAGTAGGATCTAGAGAAAATATCTGGGAATAGATCTGAGGATGCTGGACTGGTGATGGGGGTACAATACAAAGCTGAGTAAAAGAGAGTTTATTAATATGGGGCACAGTCCTGTGACTCATGCTTTAATGTCATAGAAAGCCCCTTGAAATAATCCTAACATGTATTTGAAGCATGTATTTGCCTCAAATATCCTAACATGTATTTGAGGCTCCATGGAGCTTGGAAAGAAAGATGCCCTACAGTTCGAGTATATATTAATAAGATAGAGATGCAAGAACTTCCTTTATGGAATAGAGAGGAAGAGGTCAAAAGGCTCATAGAGATGAGCAAGATAGAATATATTTATCACCTAAGACCAGAGCACCAGCTGGCTGTGTTCCTCAGGAAGCCTGCGGGAGACTCCCTTCTCAAAGGCACTATGGAATTAATTAGTGAAAGGAGTGCCTGAAATATTGAAAAGCTCAATGGTGCTGTCTTCTATAGGCCTGGGTTGATGCTAGAGAATTCTAAGAACCGTTTTACCTAGTGTCAACGGACAGGATAGGATTCCAGATTGGCATAGGCCAGGTGGCAACTCTTAACCATCAGAGGCAGAGGGAACATAATGGCCACAATGGGCAGTAAGATCAGACTGTCAGACAGGGATCTCTAGAGATGTGTGGCAATGGCTAATGGGCCTTGGTGTCCTGGCAAAGAGACAGATGCACAGCCTTGGAGGTGGCATGCCAAGAGAGGACATGGAAGCTCCACACCCTTTCCTTCATGCCTCACCCTATACATCTCTTCATCTGTATCCTTTGTAATCTCCTTTATAATAAACCAATAAACATAACTGTTTCCCTGAGTTCTATGAGCTTCTCCAGCAAATTAATCAAACACAAGAGGGGGTTATGGGAACCCCATTCTGTAGCCCATCAGAGGCACAGGTAAAACAACCTGGAGCTTACAATTGGCATCAGAAGTCGGGGGCAGTCTTGTAGGGTTGAGGCCTCAGCCTGTGGGATCTGACACTATCTCCAAGTAGATGGTACCAGAATTAAACTGGGTTGAAGGATAGGTACCCAGTTGGTGTCACTGTAGGATTGTTTACTTGCGCTCTGTGTGGGAAAATCCCCACACATTTGGTCACAAGAGTCTTCTGTGTTGATTGTTGTGGTGTGAGAACAGAGGAAATATAATTTGTTTTCTCTACACATCAGTAGACATACAGCTAAAAATCTCAAGGCCCTGATAGCCAACTCCGTGGATCAATCATTTTTGCCAGGCAGATGGAATACAATTACCCATGCCCAAAATGAATGTTTGACACAACCAGATACATTTGAATCCCATTGTGTTGGGGCTTGTTTCTCACTTTCCTATGTGCATAACAGGAACATTTCAAGCCACCTCAGAGAGCCCACGTCTTTACTGTGGCTCTGTCTAGCCGGTGTGTTAGAAATGGATACTAGACTTTTCAGAACAGAAAGAAAATGCTCCCGAGGGTCACTTAGCTCTCATGCAGCATGAAAGGGATTCACAGCTCCTTCCTGGATACTCCCAGGGGAAACCAGTTAAGGACCTAACCACCTGAAAAGTACGCAGTAATCCACAGCAAAGGTCATAAAACATTGACAGCCTAAGGCAGGAGCTAAAGGGAGGCCATGTCTGAGAGGTGGCATGTGCAGTACCAGACAGAAGTGGGCCCAAGTCAGTAGGGAAGGGCCGCTGGGCCTAACCAGGCTGAAGGAAGCAACACCAAGTTCACTTGCCTTCCAACCAAAGTAGTTCCCTGGGTTATCCTCAGACCACCTGCAGCAGTGCCACATGGGGTAACTAGTAAAATGCAGACTCTCCAAGTCTTCCCCACACACTGTAGAATCAGAATTTCTGGAGGCATAGCCTTGGAATCTGTACTTTTAAAAACAAGTTTCTCAGGCTATTATTGAAGCAATCACTAAAAACCATTTCATTTTACCTTCTTTCTTTACCTGGTTAACTACTGCCCACTCCTCAGCTCAAAGGATATCTACTCCAGGAAGCCTTCCTTCAGGCCAGTGTGAATGTCCATCTTCTGGGCTCCCCTCTGCACAGAGGGCATAACATATGGCCATTCTTATCACATTAACTCTTAATAAGTGCCTATTACTTGTTTAGGATGCCAGTTTCTAGAAGGTGAGAACTGCTTGCTTCAAATGAGTTTCCCCTGATTCTAGCATGTTCGCTGGCTAGTGGGTAAACTGAACCTGGAAGAAATGCCCATCAGGGAGATAAATACCTGATATAAACTTCATTTAGTCCCCTGGGTTTAGAATCCAGTAGAGGATGATCCCTAGTCAGAGGGT